>NW_007577939.1:175673-304760 GCF_000690725.1 Stegastes partitus | reverse complement strand
AGAGAGAGAGAGAGAGAGAGAGAGAGAGAGACGGGGAGGGGGAGACCTTCCACATCATGTTTATCACTAAAGCATTATGTAAACCCATATTGCCACTGTTAAAAAAAAGCGTCACAATAATATTTCCTTAGCGCGTAGTGAACATGCTTTATAGGCGCTGTGTCCATCTGTGTTTGTTCGGCCTGACTAACAGTGCATATATCACATTAAGAGTCCCATCTGTCTCCTTTTGAGTAGTACAGTATGCATCCTGTGTGTATTTTGTGCTATTGAGGGGCGATGGATGCTCTGAATGAGTGCACTGCAGCAAGGAACTTTTGAGCAAAAGGGCTGTTTCACCCCAAGAAAGATGGAGAGACAGAGAAAGAGAGATTACATCTGAAGTGAAGCCATTAGAGGTAGCGTTCAAGGACTTGAAGAGTGAAGTGATGAGAGTTGAGCGAGGAAAGTGGAGTGGAAGAGCAGAGCAGGGGACTGGAAATGCAGAGAGGGCAAAAGAAAGCAGATGACCTAAAACCTGTGTCTGCACGTGAGATGGACCGTATGAGAGAAAAAAAATGCACTAAGAAAGAATGAGGAAAAAACAATACAGGCTGTTTTTCTGATTTGCCAAGTCCCTCAACCAGCAATCTGGCATCAGGGAGGAACTGAACAAGTCAGCCATCTAGCTGACTGTCTGGGATTAAGCAACTCACACAACCAAACAGACACACTGTGCTAACGAGGCTTGCATTGTAAGTCAGCCGGTTAATTAGCCAGCTAGCACTACTCAGCTATAAAGCCAGTTAACCCAGACATGCAGTCAACCACTCAGTCCAGCATATTTAGTCACACACTGGACAAGCTCTGGTGGTGATGGTGAATATAGTGACTGAGAGCAGTCTTGTCTCCTTCGAAAAACATGTCTGACAGGCCTAATTTTATGCACAGTGTACGTGTATATGTGTGTGTAGGCGGTGCAGGGAGGCATATGCTGTATATGTGTATAAAATTCACAGTAGCTGAATTTGTGCACGACCATCTCAACCACCCACAAACCCTGTGGAAATTCTCTGCCAGAAGCAGACACATTAGAGGGACTGTACATCTATCTGGCCAAACATATTTAGTCTTTCTGAGAGGCGCATGGCCTTTACAAGTCAAGTTTTCTTCAGTTTGCTTGACTCTGCTTAGTGTTTAGCATTTCTTTCATGACAAAGCTTTTTGTAGAATTTTTTGAGGGGGATTTTATGTCTTTACTATATAACTGAAAGTGGCACTGCAACGAACAGTTCTTTTCATTATCCATTCCCCTATGGGGATAACGCATTATTATTGCTATTATTGCTATAAAGATTAAACAAACAAGATTGATCGTGCTGGGAAATCATTAAAACAAAACACATGTTTGGGATTATAAATGGAAAAGTGTGGAAAAAGCAGAACAGGCTGCCGCACACTATGCACCATCTTGCATGATATTATTTTTGATTGGTCCTAACATGCTCGCCAATTGCCGTGCTTATGCCTTTTACTGTTACTTAATCTACGATAAGGAAAGTGACATTCTAGTCAGCACATGCATTTCTGCCCTTTGCATGAAAGGCATAGAGCCCAGGATGATGGTCTAAACCATGATTATTACTGCACCAGCAGTCTTGGATAAAATACACCAATAATCCCCTGCACCTCCTGCAAGTATTACAGACGGGCCCTGCTGCTACTCAACCTTCCAAATGACAAAGTCAACAGCAAGCTAAACACAAAATCCCAAAGCAGACAATTTTATCAGTGGCTTGAATAATACATTCTGTTACAGGCTTTAAAAGATGGATGCTCTTGTGGTTTGTGGTATTTGGTTTGTGGCGCTTATTTGTCATTTTGTGTACAAGAATTTCCCCTGCTGCAATAAGAACAGATTTGTCACAGATTTGATTGTATGATCAATAATGGATTATGTGAAGGGACAATAAAGGATAAAAACCCAAGAGGAAAAATTATTTGAAACTTTCGGGTACTTAGTCAAGCAGTCCAAAAGAAATGTAAGTTGTGAAATGTTATTTTACACCCACAAACAGAATGTGCCTTTTCAGCCTTCTTGTCAATTTGATCAAATGAAATAGTTGTCAATTTTTTTTCTCTGTCATTAGTCACTGCCTTATTTATGAGGTATAATCAACTCAAATACTAGCATTTGAGAGCATCAAAATTGACTTTTGATCAAGTAAGCAGAAAATCTCTCCAACTAACTAATCAGAGTGGAGTCACTGCTATTTGATTTTCACAACTGTTTTGAATTCTGTTTGACGAGCTGTTTTTTCAAAAGGTGCACTTCTCTCTATTCTATCAGAATTTAAGTCAGTGTGGATCACTTTTTTTTTTTAATTAAATGTTGTAGGAATACCTGTGTTACTGGATTTTTCAACCTACTTGACAGTGCATTAGTTCAGCATTTCACTGTCATTACCTTGAAAATAAAATTACTGATTTTTGTTTTCTTTTTTTTTTAAACACAGTAGCTTGTGATCCCTTCCAGTGTTGCCACAGTTAACACTGAAAAATCACCTGCCTCAAGTAAGAACATTTTAAATAAAGCTTCACCATGATATAGAAATTAGATGAGACTGATTATTTTAAGAAAGAGAAGAGAATCAAGATGTTTTTCCTCTTTTACTTCATAAGGAAAAGGTTTCTGTACTCAGCAAGAAGAAAAAAAAACAAAAAACATTTTATGCCACTCCCAAGAACTGTAGTTAAAAATCAGGCTGTATTACTGCAGAGCAAATGACAGTGAGTGGGAGCATTCCCACAACGACCTCCCACTTTACAGTCCCAGCTTTCCATAAAATAATTTGTACGTGACAGAGTATGGAGACAGTCTGGCAAAATCCAAGCTCCAATTTTATGCATTTTCTATTCAACTTCCCTAATAAGCTGAACTGTGTAGCTGTTGTTTTCAAGTGCTGAAAGCACAGCTGCAGGTACAAACTAGCTCCCCATCAGAACTGATTAGGACTGACTCTGTTCCCAATGAGCCATTTGTAACACTACACAGTAAACACATGCAAACCCTACTAAATAACAGAAAGGGAGGGTGGAATCATGATGCGTTCTTCATCGGGGTGAATAAAACGAGTTAGTTATGTAAGCTGGATGAAAAACAGCCCATTGCCAATCATTTGTTCTGCCGGCTCCACTGTTAAAGCGCTAATCTGTTTTCTGCACTGCATAAATATGATAATAGCACACATGTACTGGACATTCTGTAAGCTCTCTATCTTGCATGTCCATCTCTCCGCCAGGCCTGTCAGCCCACCCAGGTACAGACACATTCACTTGTTTGTCTGCTTGTATAATTTAACAGATGTCTTTTCAATTATGTGAGTGGATGCTGATTTACTGCTGGATGCTGGAATGGGAAGTAAAGAGTGTACAGACGCAAGCGCCTAAGCGTGGTTGTTTGTGTGTGTTTGTGTCCACATGCATGGGTGCAAATAACACATCCAATTATGCATGTACATGCAGAGATTGTTCATGGCCCTCAGCTTTATGTGCCATGTCAAACACCCACATAGCCTGTCCAGCCTGCACCCTGCTGCTGTCTGCCAGAAGACAAGGAGGCAGTGGATTGCAGTCAGGGTGAGAGAGACCAAGACAAGTAATATTGGGAAAACAACAGAGAGACACAAAGAGAGAGTTAAAAACTGCAATAATAAACAGAAGCTGTAAGAATCATTGGTGAAGGGCAAAGAATCGCCAATTAAGCACAAGACTGAGCAGAACCGAATCAAAACAAGAAGACAATTACCAGAGAAGAGTGAAGAAAGAAGAAAAATCAAAAAAGAGAGGCTTAGAGTGAAATACAATCAAGATTGTACATCACAGAGGGAAGAGGTGGGAAACATACAACAAGAAAGACAATCAACTGCAGGCAAGAATAAGAGCTAACAAGAGATGGAAAAAGAAAAAAGAGAGGGATGAAGGATTGCAGCAGCAGCTGCTGAATTTAGATGGGGATCTGATGGTAGATAGTGGTGAGGACCCTGGGGACTGTAGAAGCTCTTCACCAACCAGAGGGCATGGCAGGGGTCTCACATACCAATATTGCACCTAAACACAGCATACATCATATGGAGAAATATTTTGTCACTGTTGTCATCAGCACGCGCATGTGCGCCAAGAGCAACCCTGAACCCACAAAGGCCACCCACAAACCAAATCCTGATTTAACCCCTGCTTTTATATGGTATAGGCTGCAGGTGGAGATGGATTCAGAGAAAAGTCATCGCTTTCTGCAGCAGCTGTTTCCAGTGAAAAAAAATCTCTAAAACTCACTGTGCCACAGCTGACCAGCTCCAGTCAGTAGACAGGCAAAGTTAGCAAGTAGCAGGTGGACACAGTCGAGCATTAAGCTGCTAGAAAAGACAGATATTCCCTCAGGAGTTTGGTAAAATAATCTGAAATCAGAGTGAAAACTACACACTCACATATTTTTCTATTTATCTGTGGACACAAACACAACTTAAAATGTATGCATGATTAAACACACAGTTTACCTTCAATCTATAGGCAACTGTATGCTACAGGTTCATTTTATCTTTAAAGGTGATAATATGCCAGGATTTGTGTTTACTTTTTTCAGCCTTTTGCCCACAAGCACCTAATAAATCTGTTATTGCAGGTTTAAGAATTAAATAGGCTTATAGAATATAATTAGAGGTATTCTGTAAAGCTTTAGACTCTGTAATGAGTGGGTTCATAACTCTGTTCTTGTAAAGAAGCAACACAGAATACATTCCAACTGCCAGTTCCAAAATATTCAACTGACTGCACCAAGTAACAAACATCACACCATGTCAGGACAGTTGAGAAAGAAAATGATGTAGCTGTAAATACACAGTGCACTGAACTCTGCATTGCAGGAAAACTCCACGGGGTTTGGGTCATGACTACAACAAATCAGTCGGTTACAAAACCAACAATGACAACTGATGGGACGGAAGCAGCAAACAGCACTTTCCCATGTCAAAGTCACATGCCTCATTGCATCGTGCCTCCCGTCCACCTCGACCTCTTCCCTGAGAGGTTTTCCAGCTCTGTAATTTGGTCATGCTACATCAACCTTTTGCTTCTGACAGACGGTACGCATTACTCACACTGCCAAAGAAGGTCGTTTGCCAGGAAACAGTTTAAAGTGTCTGATCAGTTGACCAGCGCCTTCATTTGTCCGACAAGCACAGTTTCAAAGATGCAGCGACAATTTCTGCAAGAAAAAGCTAACAACAGAAATCAACACCCTTTGCATATGGCGGATTTGTAGTGACTGCCAATGCTTGCAAGCAAGGAAACAATACTTTCCAACACATGCACATAATTTAGGATGTCATTCAGGGAGGTCTTATTCTTGTCGCAGCCTTCCTCCCCGTCAAGTTTCACACTTCAAGTCCCTCCCACTAACCACAGATACAAAGCTGAATATTTTAAAGAAAGTGTGGGATGAGATGATAAGAAGATAAGGCATGTGTTGTTCCTCCTCCAGCACATTGGTGGGCTGACAGTCAGGCAGACGGTTGCTTTTTTTTTTCTTGCATCATGGCTCGTTTGCAATTGTATGGTGTTGGTGTGTGAGCTCAACTGAGGATAGAGGCAAAGGCTCTCTTATCAGAGTCTGCGTGTGAGAGTGTGTCTGTCTCTATATCAGTCTTACCCACAAACTCATCAACTCTCCTCTTTCTCTCCTCACACAAACGCACATAGAACCACAGCGAGACTGACGGGAGAGAGCAGTTCAGGCTGCCAGTGTCGGCCTCATCCGTCAAGCTAATCAGGCTTCGAGCCCCAGATAACAGCATCATTAGCGGTTCTCTCGACAACACAAAATTCCTCACAACTGCAAAAGCTCCAGTCACACAATATTACCAAACATTACTGTATTTCCTAATTCACTCTGCTGACAAGCCCTCGCAGAGTCGGTTGGCAAAGTGCCTTGAGGGCAAAGCAGCTCAGTGCCTCATATATACAGTAGTGAAGTATGAATGCTGAGATCCAGTGGTGGTGATTTATTTTTGAGTTGTCTTGCAGCTATCTTGTACTTATCACAGCAAATTTTGTAGCGATTTTACTTAATCACTAGCTCAGGGAACCGTGGTTTACCACCACCCAGCATTACATTGTTAACACTCATTTAATAATTTCACTTATTTTCCTGCGTCAACTTGTTTATTAAAGATCCACGCATAGAAGTAGAGCAATTAGTCGCCCATCAAAGTGAACTACTCTGCATAATTTATCAGGATAAGTGAGTGGGAAACAGGAGACAGGAGTAGAGAAGAGAGAGAAGGAAAGATTGGGCTATATTCGCTGAGATTCAGACCAAAAAATAGGAACAGCAGCCCCCCTATGGACAGAGGTGGAGTGAGAAAAAGGAGGGATTTGGAACCCCATCAACATCATATTGAAAAGAGCTAGACAGAGTAAATGATTGTAAGAATGACAACCATGACAGATGAAGACAAGAGCTAGAAATGTACAGAAATTATATAGAGATAGAGAAAAGACAAAACAAAGCAATAAAATACTCAAAGTATCTAAGCAGATGTTTCATCTTGTTTAAGTACATCTAGAAAATGATATCTTTCATTGCATTTTATGGTATTGAAACATCTATCACAGCTATATCTGCCAGCCTGTCTCTATGGTACACATCTAAATGTGTTGGAGAAGTAACATAGCTTTCATTGTACCAGCACATTCGAATTACAATTAGAATTAGAATAGAATACAACTTTATTAATCCCTTCTGTACAAGACCTCAGGGAAATTGCTACACCAAAAAACAACACAACACCAACATAAAATCAGCAACAAAACAACAGCATTCAAAATTCAAATCAAATCAAATCAAATCAAAATCAAAATCAAAATCAAATCAGCATTCAAATTCAGTATACAATATACACATACATGTAACATATTGCACAGTCTGGTGATAGAGCATGATGCTCTATCTCACCCAATGTCCTCACTCCTCAGCCCTCCATATGTGTATTTTCGTCTAGTTTTCTGTCACATTAAAATACTTGCATGGTTGCCTTTAAAGGAGGGATTCATTTTATCGTCTTTTAAGATTAACTTGACCGTGCAAGCAATAGGGTGTGGTTATAACAATTTTTGCACATTATTTGAAGAAGACACTGCTCCTTTTTGTTCCCAATTTTAACATTACATAAATGTATGTTTATGTAAAGGTGCTGAGACATCAACAAAGACTTTTGTGCAATTGCAGATTTGCATAGTTGTTATACTATATCTGTTCCACAAACAATGACATGTAGGTTATGTTGCCAGCTCAGCTATCAAATTACCAAGCTATGTGTGTCTGCGTATGTGGTTTAATGACTATTTTTATATTTCTAGGATCATTATTGCTGGACATACATGTTCCAGAACAGTTCTTTCTTTCTCTGTTACCAGAATAAATCAGTTCAACTAGGAATCCTGCTCTGTGATGCCTTCACGTTACAAAACGCAATATCATACCTGTTACAGAGTATTAGAAACTGTCACACACTGAAAGATGGCGTCAAATTCTTGTTCAAGTTCATAATGTTCTCATTTTGGATTTGACAGTTGAACTTTAAAACCATTCTGTGTACTTGAAATAGCAGTTGCCTACACAATCTCAGCTCATAGTGTAGGGGAAACAGTTAGGCTGGCTTTGACATTAATAAATGTGCACCATTAAAGCTGCACTAATTAACACGCTGCATCTCTATATCTCATGGTGACGACAAGGCTCAGGTCATAGCAGTCCCAAACATAACAACCTTTGCAGACAACCTGTCGTTTTCCAACATTGCAAGTTTTTTTGTGGGTCAGTTAAAAAAGATATAGACCGATGTGTTGATTTGTCAAATGTTTCTAGCCTCTGCTAACTAGCTACTGGCTGTAGATTAATTGTATGGACATCAAAGTGGCATTGATCTTCTTACTTAAGTCTCTGTGAGAAAGCAAATAATTATTTTAAAGTCTTTGAAATCTTTAAAGTGCAGAAAAAAATGGTTCTTTGAGTATTAACAGTTCTATGACAACATGTGATAAGACCAATTGTCAATCACAGTTTGACAGTTTTCAATTATTATATTTAGGCAAAGTTCTTGTATATCTGGTTATGTCAGAAAAAAAATAAAAAATGGAGAAAAAAAAAGGTGACAACTCTTCCTGGCACTGTTAAATAAGAGAAAAAGATTTTATAGAAATGTGTACATTTCTTGAAGCAAGATATTGATTTATTTTGGCATTGGCATTAAAACTTAGGTACTGTATTGGCTCTAGGATCACAAAAATTTCAGATAATTCTACCTACCCCACTTTATTGTATGGAGAAGAACTAAGCACACACTGAGCAGAGCCCAGAGCGACCTCTAACAGCAAAGCACACAAAAACAACCAAACAGACTGAATTGCAGATACTGCAGACTGACAGAGAAAATAAAAGAGACTGAAAGAGAGGGAGAGGAAGGTAAAGAGCTGGAGGAGGAGAGGAAACACTTGCTAGAGATTACAAAGCTGCCTCATGATCGAGGTGACACTCGACTGTTCCAGTGCTTGCCTGCAATGTCACTTTTATTGGGCACCTAGCCTCCACATGCTTTCCATATATGTTATATAATTAATTATATAATAATATAAATCCCACAGAAAACAGGAATAAACCTTGAGGAACAAAATGGTTGTTTAACATGAACTGATATCAGTGACCTCAACCTGGAAGCACAAGATCTGATCACAATTCCAGACAGTCTGAGAGCCTATATTAGCTGTCCTTCCTTGCAAAGGGAATATTTGATTGCAAAGGATATGTCTAAGGTCTTGTGGCCTCACAGTCTTTATCTCCCTTTCAGCCAACAGCCACCTGCTTTCAGCTCATCCTGTGTGTAAGTAAATGCAGTCAAAATTAATTCACATAGGGTACATGATTGCTCCTGACGGCAGCTTTGTCTCTGTCTGCACTGCTTCAGCAAACCAGGGGGAAAAGCCAAACACATTTGGCAGTTAATGCCAAAAAAAATCTTGTTTTTCAGAAAGCAAGCGCACTTTACAAAAGCACTGTGGTTAAACATGAAGATAGCTCGAAATGTGTTAAGTAATTCAATCAAGCAGAGAATAAACAGTGCATCAATTTATCACATATTTATCTTGCAAAAAAAGGACATTCTGTCATCATTTGGCTGAGAAATAAATTTCACACAACAACTGCACTAATGCCCTGCACTTCTTGAAAGTGAGGCCATGTTCACAAAGAAACATTTTAACCAAGCAATTGATCCTTCTCTGCCAGTAATTCAATTAGTACAGAAACCCGTAAGCCAACTGCATTGACTGAATTTAGGCGAGAAATAATGTTCCAATTTAATGATAATGCAGCCAACTTATAATGCAACAACCGCAGACATTTCTAACTCTGTGCCAAATTGAAATTGAGATTTTGTGTGGTCCTGGTCCACTGTGACTGATCCTCAAAAGTACAAATGCCAGAGGAAGACATGTGCAGTGATCTACCAACTACACCAGTGAGCTGTATCATATCATTATTATATTATATATTACATTAATGACCACATGTGGCAGAAAATGAATAATAAATTAGATCATGAAAGGGGAGAATGAAGGATGCTGTAGAAATGTAGCAACATAAGCGCACATTTCTATCAACTTGTGTGCACTGCCGGCAATTATTAAGTCCAGTGAAGCTGTGGGAGTAGCTGGGCATGAAGCAATCCAAGAACTAGTGAGCAATGATTTAAATTTGCTGTAAAAAATTAATTAATTAAGCAAAAATCAACAACATGGTTATGGGGATTTTCTCTGTAATTTAGCCACAACTAATGACGGAGCCATGCAGTGAGGTAATTTGGATAATAAAAGGCCTCCAGGAAAAAATAACGGTGGTTGGTATTAAGAGTTTGCATAAAATGGAATTAATTTGAAACTCTGGGAGACGGGAGCAAAAGAGCAAATAAATTGCTGTTGTGATTATGGACACACCTACTGGGAGACATAAAGAAACAGCATCATGGAGCAGTAGCCCAGAGTGAAGTGTTTTTTAAAGTCTGGGCTGGGACCAATTCTTGGCCATGCAAAGATTAAAATAAGCCTGAAATTTATGTTTGCTAAGATTTTCCAAGCCTCTTTTATGCAATGCTGTTTGAATAAAATCCTAAAATCGGGGTAAATTAGATTAACGTTGATCAGAAACAGTAAAAGAAGATGCGCTTTAAAGCACGGCTCCCCTGGGGGAAAATAAATAAATAAATAAATCAGTGATCTGGAGTAGATGTCGGTGTTCTCAAATGTCAGTTCAATAAACTGAACTGTGATTAATTGCAGGAAACAGACGGCCTTGGCATGCAGTGGGCTGGGATGCTCCTTTCCTCTCTCCGGGATTTTCTTGCTGCTCTATTACCAAGCTAATATAGCACCAACTGCTCGGGGTCTTTGGATGTGCAAACACGTGTGCAAGCATGTGCGGTTGGTTACGATGTGCTGCCCACAGACGCTGAGGGCAGACATGGAGACCAGGCAGCATCCTGGGCAGGGCTGTGGCTAATGAGAGGAGGATGGTCCATTAACACTCCCCAGAGCTAAGAACCTGGTAGTCACAGCCTTCTTCTGTCATACGGGAAGAGAAATGGGAGGGAAACGTGTTGCCGAACTGGCATGAGCTTATCTAACCCTGGCACGCGTGCACACCGAGTAAAAATAAAGATGAGCTGAAGGAACAGGAAGCTAATATCCTGTTGAGTGTGACTGCTGACTAAATTGGTGTCAGTATAATGTTAATATTGAGGAAAAGAGGAGAGGGAGAGCTGGCAGTCCCTGTTGGTACAGGGCACATACTTAAGGTCTGACATTGTAAAAAAGGACAAGTTAGCCTTCAGTGGGGTTTCAAATATTAAATTGAATTGAATTGATTCGATCTATTGAAGAAGAAGTCTGTTTCTCATTTTGTACATTCTCATATTTTCGCAGGTTAGCATGAAAACTTCACCAAAGTTTCTTGATCCCTGAATATTTTGGCGCCTGATTGACAGGAGACTCTTCCCTGTTGACACCATTAAAGCCCGCTTGGAGCGTCTCACGAAATTAATGAGATGACAGACGAGACTGAGCTTCTCCTCTCACATCTTCCCAAAAACTGCTGCTGAGTCACGAAGAAATGAGCAGCGGAATTATTACACCATGAAATACAGCTAGACAGTGAAAAATGCAGCATTTATTGAGAAAGAGAACGGTGGGGGAAAAAAGTGAGAGAGGGTAAGAAGAAGAAGAACAAGTCTGATCCCAAGTGGTAGCTGCTCAGATGCTGGTGTCCAACAGGAGAAATGAGTGCAGATCCTGACCCTACACAGCAATCCCATTACACTGCCTAATTGGATAGGCTGTGTGCACTGCAGTGGTAGAATTAGAGCACTAAAGTGTGCACAGGGGTGAGAGAGCAGGGGGAGCCCTCAGACCTCCATTTGTGAGTCTGTTTGGTTTGCAGACAGTTAAAGCTATTGTGAAGAAATATCCTTGAGGTGAAACGGCTTCAGTGGAACTATAAATAACAAAAGGTATGAGGCAGGTAGATGACTTTACGCGGCGCCCGACATGCACTGTCAACAGTTTGTTTCAACAGCAGCTGTTTCCTCCTCCTATTTTCTACCACAGGGCCTCATCAAGAAAGGGATGGAAGAAAAAAGAATCATCTCTCAGCTGAGGACGGCAGGAGAAGAGCCACAGCCCTTCAGAAATCAGACTTACCAGCATCCTAGAAGCCGAGTGGCCGCTGATGGTTAATCAGTTCATGTTTAACTACATTACATGCCTGTTTTCTGCAGTGGCATACCATATAACCCTAATTTAAAGCCTTAGGAGAGAATAAGCACCATCCTGTGGAAAGAGCAAAGCCCAAATGACAACAGAGAGCTCAAGTGCAGAATATCCTCTATCTCTTTGAACCCTGCGAGACTGATAATCCTCTATTCATCCTAAAAATGTAAACAAGGTGTATTTCACTGCTATGAATACAGGAGCAACGGGAATTTCTATAGTAGGCTTGTAAGCGCACAAGGGTAGAGCAGCCACGGAAAGGTAATCCATAGAGTTATAAATGGCGTGCAGAAAATAGAGAATCAATAGTTCTTTAATGTGAACATTTCAATTGGTTTCATATAACTACAACAATCAGATTGCTCTATATAATGGTGTCAGGGAGATCATTGCAGAGGTCAAGAGCCTGATATAATGAATGTTTTATACTATGCTTAAAACAGATACACAGATTGATTAACCAAACAGAGAAGAGAATTTTCTTGTTATTTACTCAATTTTAGTCCAAAACGAAATCAGTGTGGCCTTGCTCTGGGATGCTGGCTCATTAAATTGTTCCACTAATCTTGGAAAGCAACGGCCTTGATATAAAGGGACCCTCAGAGACACATTGACCTTCCGTTTTAGAGACACTGCGGGGTAAATCCACTGTGGCAGTATTTCCTTTTTCTTACTTAAAAATTCTTAGAAATGGAGATCTAATAATGTGTGTTAACAAGTTGTGTCATCCTCCCCAACCTCCTTCAGTTAAGCTGAGACCAATTACAGCCAAAAATACCCACAAGTGTGTTCAACAATGGCAGCCAAACCAACCATAACATTTCTTCATTTTGGACAAAGCATATGAAAATGATGCTGTTTATCCTCTCGAGCGCGAGCAAGGCTCTTAAAGCGCTTGCGGCTAAAGATTAATATGATATGACAAAAAAAAAGGCATGAATCACACAGGTCTGAAATAGCAGTTACTTCATACAGACTCCTCACTCATATCTTATCATCATACGCCGCCAACGGTATGATGCATACATGAATGCCATACATTTTTAATAAGGCTATGTTATGGACAGCTAATACGCCACAAGCATGTGACATCCATATGTCACTGTCAGAGAACAAGAGTGAAAAAATTCCCATATCTTTCTGCCTCTGAGGCTGCCATGATTATTTATTTATTCATGGAACTGAAAGCGCGATTCATCGCGGCAGTCTTTTTTGGCTGCCAGAAGATTAGGAGGGACAATCTGGCCCTAGTGACGGCACATTATTCCGGACAGTGAAATACTAGAGACAGCTGTGTCACTCCAGTGTGAGGCAAACACAAAGGCCATGCCTTAGGGTAGTATATGCTGAGTAATTATTACTGTCACTCTGCCACAGAGCCCTGTGGGGCTCCACAGGTGGCCATGAGGTGAAGATGAAAACAGACATAAGGAACAAACTATTAGTAATAAACACATTCAGTTTTGCATCACGCTGGTAGAGGATGTGACACACCGCTACTGCTATGCTAGTGTTGTCAAAGCTAGTCAAGGCAAAAGTGATGTTGATAAAATCTGAAAGTGTGATTGTATTTGATCACCACTAGAATGCACAATCTACAGTACACGATCCCATGTCATGTTCTACTGCTGGTTTCAGACTTTAACCAGTGGCTCAGCGATGCACAATTATCAAACTCTGTCTTCTTGTGTTGTATGCTGCAGATGATATAATCAAGGAAACACTACTTTACATACCTCCTGCTGTCCTGCTGCTCTACATTTCAGAGGAATGTCATTGATTTCTCACCTCTAATGCCAAACAAATGCTGCACATATGACCTTCTGTTATGGCACAAAAGTCACCTAACCTGGGGTTAAATGCACCTGCCCAGCACCAAAAGGCAGACAGACACACTATAAGGTAAACACTGTGAAACACAGAGGAGTTGGACCAAAACATTAGGAATTCATCAGGTGGCCAGAAACACAGTTCCCACCGAATGCTAATGTTTATACATGTTTGCTGAATGTCAATTGGCAACTTCCACAGCACAAATCAATTATCATTTAAACAAGATTATTTAATGTTTGACAGAGGAAATAAATAAGGACATCTTTCTCCCTCAAGTGAAGGTTGAATTTGTGAGCTACATGGTTAGAGTAGCAAATCAAACAAGTTGATGAAAAGTTTTAATGATTGCTTGGTCATTTGTTGTCTCTGTCAGGTTCTAACTGCAAATGTAGTTTTTACATTGACAGATGCTCCTGTCAAAGGGGTGAGATCATTAAAATTGACATCTAACTTTGAGTCACTGTTTTTTTTTTTGTTTTTTTGCACATGCTGTCAGACTTTTAAATGTTTTGAGGCCCCAGAGAGGTTTCCTTCGTCGATTCAGAGCACACCAACACACTACTTTCTCCCATCTTAATCTCTCCAAGTTTCGTCCTGCCTGCCATCCAGGTGCAGCCAAACCATCAGTCAACAGCTCAAATCATTGCCTCTGTCAGTTAACAAGTTCTGGAAGGAGGCTTCCTCGAGCAGACAAATGTGAGGCCATCAGCACTGCCCAGATGCAAATTGTTTTTATCAGCCACCAAAGTGCGAGTGCTTAGTTGTTGCTACAGGGTCCTTGCAGCCTGCCTGTTTGCCTGTCGGCCTGATATTTTAAATCCTGATCTAATCTGACGGCCACAGCATTTCAACTCTCAGGAGATTTTTTTTTTTACAATTTCTTCTGAAAGTACTTCACAGATACCAATGAACCACTACAAAAGAAACAACAACAAAAAACACACTCTAAATATATTTGCACACCTGAAAAAAACTCCTCAACACACACATCTCTGAAGTAATTATGCTCAGAAAGATGAAAACTGCACACATGCTCTTGAGATTACATTCATTCTGAACAGAAGGAAACTGAGGGGTGGTTAGCACATGAAATGACTGTAAGTATGAGAAGAGAACTGCATGTTTCTGCTTCCCGACATTACCAGTTTTGAAGGCTCCTGCTGCCAGAAATACTGGTAGGGAATAACAGCAGGTTCTTTGCATAGTGACGGATGACAATTCTCTCAACAGGGCAATGTATGATTCTACTTCAACTCTACACAAACTGCTTCAAACGTCATCATCTGTACACTCACAAGAAGTACGCATTTCCTCTGTTTGACACATTCTAGCCTGAATGAAAAGCAAGCAGTGGCATCAAATAAATAATTCAATAACATGACTCACATCTTTTGTAAAATTAAAAACTGAAACACACAAGTTTGAAATAACTTCATCATCTGTAAGAACATTTGAATTACTTTTTCATTCTTCTGTGGTCCTCCAACACACCCGGAATACATTTAAATACAGTTACTAAGATTGATGTGAGAATGAATGATTTCAAGTCGTTGTATTGCCAACCTCCCATATCCTGAAAAGCATGAAAATCATGTGATAATGAGCATTCAGTCTGTTAGAGACATCCTGCTGCTACAACCAAGATATGCAAGACAGTCATGCAGAGACATCCACCCCAACACAGCAGTGTTGCATTTTAATACATGTGTGCGTGTGTGCATATGTTTGTGTACAACAGAGTAAGCCGATAGGGATTTTCTGCTGTCTTCATCATCACTTGAAGTCAACCCTCAGGCCAAATGGGTGTGGATTTCACTCTCTCACATTCTCTGTGTCTGTGTGTGTGTGTGTGTGTGTGTGTGTGTGTGTGCGTGTGTGTGCATATTCTGGTAGAAAGCTGAAGCTGTAATATGGGTTTGCAATGAATTTGCATAGGTACATACTCCATTATCAACATGCATATCCATTTCTGTATTGTATTTATACATACATGTATGTGTGTGTGTGTGTTGGCCTTGGCCCAGATGTGTTTCACAGCTAAATAACAAAAACATTTGCATTTAGAGCACTTTAATCCTCCTCCTGCGTGCCAGTAATTTTGCTAAAATGTCATTGGTGAAGGGATCACAATCACACCGTTAACCTCCGCCTCAGGTATGCATCCATCAGACTGATAAACATTTTACAGCTTTATTCATTTTCATTACTGCTCCAGCGCAATGAGAGTAATCTTCAGCTTCTACTCAGTTTGTATTGAGACCAAGCCAAAATCCATTTACTGAACAGAAGCAACCCACAGAGCACAATTATGACTCTCATTAGATTTGCACCACCTGATAATTCACTGATGCATTGAAGGCTGATTGCATGATTCATCAACAAGGAGATCAATCAATCCTGCACAATTCTCTGTGACAAAAATCCAGCAGATCAATATAGAGAAGGAACAAATAATGAACCTGTGTGACATCTCAAAGGTGGGGCCCAGATGCATTTTCAGCTTTTTATATTGTTTTAATTTTATCACAGTGCTTGCAAAGCTGAAGCTTGTGGAGTTTGGATGCTGCAAATCATCCAAAAACAACAAATTCAATGGTCATTCATCATTTTGATCTGGGCTTTTTTTTTTTTTTCTTGCTGTGAGGCTTAGTCTAATGACAGAATTTGGTTGCCTTCTAATAGCAGCAGCACACACCTGAATGATGCAGCAAGCTCATGCCTATATCGATTGCATTGATAGAGGCTATACTTAGTTTGAACCCTGTCAGTAGCCTTAAGGCTTCCAGTTCTTAGTCTGGCCAGTATCTGATGTGTGCATAAGATGATAAGTGTTACCCCTGTCGTTCACCAACTGCGTGGATAGATGACAAAAAAAACACAAAAAAAAGCCACGGATCTTTCGAGATAACTTACCCCGAGGATGACAGTGTCTTCTCCCTGAAATATTGGGATGAACTTATCTCCGCGGATAATTTCGGACTGGTTCAGTGGACGAAATCGACACAACACCTTGATATTGCATTCAGCGTTGGCATCAGCCATTGTGGGAGAAAAACAGTGAATGCGCTTCCAGAAAATCAAGAGAATTTTCTAAATTATCAAAAATAATAATAAAATATTCCCTGCGCAAGCTTTTTTTTCTCCGAAAGCGCCTTGGACGCAGACTGAAACCACCGGTTAGACCCACATGCAAAGCGACAGTGGCAGGCGAAGCATTGGGAAGGACGGAAAACTACGAGTTTTGGGATCCAAAATCATTGGAAAAAATCTAGAATCAAGACAAAAAAAGAAGCAGTTTGAGAGCGGTTGTTGTTTAAAATGCTCTCAAGCCAAACTCAGGTGCACTCAAGCGGTGAGGAACAGATGGAGAGTTGTAAACGAGGAGTATAGTCCAAACTGGTTCGGGCGGTCTGGATAGGCTGCAGGCTTCTCCGGAGCATGCCTTGCATCACTGTCATCCCTGCTCTCTCACTGGGGGCGGGGCGTGTTAAAGTAGCGACTCAAATCCTCTCTCATCAGCACCAATGAGCACAGGGATCGAGGCGCAGGGCGAAGAGCTCCAACTCTGCTTTATATTTACCTGAATACTAACCAACTAAACTTTCTTAAACGTTCAATTTTGACAATCCAACACTTGCAACTTGCACACAAACTGAAAATATTGTATCTGATGAGATGTTTACTGTGGTCCGTAGTTTCTGATGGGAGCATCACTCTCTTTTTTCAGGTCTGCACCAGACTGGTCGTCATGGCAATGCTGTTTTGCATGTGTGGGATGCATGTGGGAACCACAGGCTCCATAATTTGTCCCCACAGAATTAAAGGGATTTTCCATTGATGTAACATCGGGCTGTAAAGTTAAGTAACCTGCAACAGAGATCACAAAAAAAGAAAGAAAAAAGGGATCAATGTCACAGGTATCCTCACCTTTAGTCTGCAGTATGAGACAAGCTTCACAGATGCTGGATCTTGCACTTTCCACAATGCACCTGTGTCTTTCATGAGATCCTCCCTGCCTGGCCACTTCCTTTCAAAGCCATAGAGAACATTGGGTTATACAGCTGCCATGATGACTAAACAGGTCTTCATGTGTAAATTGGACAATCAAATACCCATCTAACGGTTATTTTTTGGAACACTGTTTCATCCTGTCTTTGCAGATTTTTTCTGGCATCCAGGTCAGGGTAATTCTAAGACCTTCAGTATGATCCAGCTGGATTTCTCTTTTTAGTCCTTGAAGATGTTTCACCTTTTATCCCGTTCAAACTGAGTGGCGAGAACTTTCAGATCTGTATCATCACCCCCAAATCACATGTCTGCTCATTAATGATCCAGGACTCACACACTCCAAGGTGTGTTTCTCAACCATTTACACCACAAGGCATGTGAGTCAATTAGCTATGTGATTTGGAGGTGCAATACATATCTGTGACTTCCTATCAGTCACTTAGAACCGGAGAGACCACTTGTATGAAAGGTGAAATGTCTTCAGAAGCAAAAAGATAAGTCTCTGCCGAATCATTTAGGACTGCATTATTGACTCAAACAGTTCTGTAACAGCTGGTTAATGACGTTTTGCACAATATAGCATCAAAAGCTGCAACCAAGTTACCAGTTAATACAAAACTCTAATGATCACTTTTATTGAATCTATGTTAAATGTAATTATAATGTGCAGCGTGGTATGCAGTACTGAGCTAACTTCATACAAAATCCACCTAAATCAAATCAATACCTGGTATGATCAAGCTTTCCTTTAAACCAGCACCGATTCATCAATAGGCGCCATTACACACTGTTTCTAGCAACGTATTTTTGCTTCTGCCTCTTCATGCCATCCCACACTCACTCCACTGTATTGATCTGAGGACTCTGTGGAGGCCATATCACGTGTTGAAGGAATCCCTGTAATAAAATACTTTTACTATAACCTTTATTGCCCCTTTGTATGGAGTGCTAAATAAACTGTAGATAAAACGAAGCTTCTCCGTAACACTGATTTCTGTTTATTTAAATCACTTTAGATAGTTGGTATCATTTTTCGGACAGAGTGAATTCTCCTTTGAATCGACAATCTTTGGCCCATTGATTAAGTTGTTTGCTTGTACCTTTGGCGCCATCATGCGACGACTCATGCAAGTCGATCATGATACTTTTGAAAATAAATGCACATTATTTTTGTATTCGTTCAGATTAATTAATGAAGACAATAGAAATGTGGCAGCAAATACTATTTTTGATTAGAAGATCTAATTAAACGATACAACATAAGCGAACCGTCAAATCTTATTGGATAAACTGAACGCATGCGCATAAACGGCTCTCATTCTCGGGTATGTTTGATTTGCTGTCTTTCGTCAGCCGTCTAACTCTTTCCCATCGACGCAGTAAACATAGCACCGCCCACCCGCCTGTGCCTGCAGGAAACCCAAGCGTACACGCTGTCAAATCGAGCCAGTGACCACATCAGCCTGGGAAGCTCCGCCGGCTGAGAGACTGCTGGCTCATCCATCGTTAGCTTTTGTCACAATCTCATTCGGCCCATCGAGAATTTACACGTTTCAAGGACTGCTATTATATTCTGTCGTCATTTGTTAATCTCGTTTTTGCTCCTCGTTGACAATGGCTGATCCTAAATACGCAAACTTGCCAGGAATTGTAAGTGGATAACGCTAGCAAACAGATAGCTAGACTGCTATTTGGTAATGCTAACACCAAACTGTGACAGCCAAGTTCGCTAACATGCCTGGTGTTTGCGCTGTTGTTTGTTTATTGTTTGTAAACACTGTACAACTGGAGCCGGTAATTGTAGATTCTTAGTTGCTTATCTTTCTGGTAGTATTGTGTCTTATGATAAACGCCCCAGAGAGAAACAAGGGTTAGCATGTCCGTGTTGTTGAATGGGCCGGGGCGTTGGCCAGGCTAACGGCAATACACAGGATATCTAACCGTGCCATTTGTTGTTTACCTCATTGTTTCAATAGGCATTTAACGAGCCGGATGTGTACGAGACCGGTGACCTTCCAGAAGATGACCAGGCTCAGTTTGAGTCGGTAAGTGGGCGTTTTGTATTCCCCGGAGGAGTCGGTTTGCTCGCTGTTAGCTATTTTGCGGCATCTTAAGCTAACCAGCTAACCACTGTTTACGCTTATTTTAAGGAGCAAAGTAGTGATTTCTGCGTCGTAATCGGCACGCATTACACCTGCCACGACTCAGCTTCTAACTATCCAATCAATAGCATGGCAAAGCACTGATGTGTCAGCAGTAGTTTAGTCATGCACTTTGGTAATCTGTTGTCACCTCATAGTAATGAAATATAAATACTGGATTTGCTTTTGTACTGTTCAAACTCACTCTGTAGGTCACTTTTTTTTTAATTTAAAAAAATGCAATACTGCAGTAATAACTACTCCTTTATTGATGTTTAATGAATAATTTGTATGGAAATCTTGAGTTTCAACAAAAAAGTATATTTTACTCACATTCTATTCAAAATGTATTCAATCACCTACCTATTACTATACCCCCCTATTTATACATGGAGAGAAATAAAGGTAGATATATAGTAGACAAATAAGCGTTTGGAAATTATCCTGAAGTTCCTTAAGGCATCAGAATATACAGTGTGTCAATGGTCTTGTGACTTCTAGAAATGGGTGTCTCCTGTCATCTAGAGTTAGTAATGGAGTTGCAAGAGTTCAGTCTTTTTTAACAGTTAAGCAGTTGAAGGATGCTGGTCTTACTTTGCTTTTAAATATTTCTGGGCTGTTTACTGACCAGCTGAGTGAATCCTAATTGGCATTTTCCCTTCCATGTTTCCACATTCATTCTCCCCATTCCCTTGCCCTTGTTTTGACTCTTCCCAACCCCCCGGGACCCTAGTTTGTACAAGTAAGACTGGCTCCATTTTTCTCTCAGTGAGCTTAAAGCCTTTTTATGCATGTTTTTTTTTTGTTTGGTTTTTTAAAAAAAATGTAATATCCACTTTTTCTACTTCTATTGATTGGGATGAAATGAGAAATAGATTGATGGCGTGACCCTGTTTGTGCTCTGTAATTCATCAAGTTTTGATTGTTTTGAAGTGCAAGAAATTGATTATTTTCCTCCTATTTGTGTTGCTCATTGAAACCTTTCAAGGGCATAATGATGTCGATGGGATAGTCAGCAGGACTAATTCACTCTTTCACTGGGTCATGCTTTGACAAACGATGAAGGCTCAGGTGTGCATCTGAGTGAGTGTGATGCTCTGACAGGGGAAAAAGGAGTGTTTGTCTATTTGTTCAAGAGATTTCCCCTTGTAACCTGTTGTCATGTTCTAACAATTGCTTCTGGACTAACCGCACATTGTTTTGACTAACCAGACTTTATAAAGGCCTCTTTACACTGTGTGATCATTTCTTGTATGTTCATTGTATGTCATAATATGCAAGATGGATATAATATAATGAATCGCAATCTGTGATGGACTGCAATGATTAGTTTTGAGGATGTTCAGTAAATACCTGGGGAGTCATCGTGTTATGGTATTGCAAGCAAAAATATGTCAGCTTCTGCAATCCACCTGCATTGTTCTCATATTTTGAAAATGTAGCCAGACAAAAATTAAGCTTTGGCTATGGGACTGGCATTTCTTTGCACCATAAGATTAGTTCTTTGCCATAGTTCCACAAGCTAATTTTTGTTTTACCTCCATCTTTGTTGTGTTTGCCTGTTACTTTATTCAAAATTTACACTTAGGGTTGTGTCGGCCCATGTAATCTAAATCATTCCATGTAGGGATGTAATAGATTGATCTCTGCATCAATACTGATCTTAATAAATAGATGTGGTTGGTGACTGATCCATGTTGAGATCCGTATTTCTTTGTCAGTGTTCGTAGAAAATTCTTTGTTTCCACCATTGTATGAATTCAGTCACAGCAAACAGCCACTTTGTAGTACGATAGTCTACTTTTGACAAACATAGAAATTGGATTACTGTCTGTTTGGTTTGTAGATATCAGTCGTAGCAGCAGTCACGCAGAAGATTTAGTCCTACAATTCTTTTCATGCAGGCTTACTTTTTTTTTACACCATTGCTCAAAGGACCAAAGTCAGCTAGTTGTTAGGCATGTCTGTAAATCTATGACCACCCTCTTGGACTGATGAGCTCATTATGTTTGACTGGGAAAGTCCAAAATCACGCAATGTACAGGGGCTTTAACATGGATGCAGTTCATCAATTGCTTTGTTTCAGTCTAGCAGATTCATTTAGATGAACTGCATGTTACTAAGAAAGAACTCACTCTTCACTGAATCATTTGATGATAGAACAGTTTCTGTAAAAGAATGCATTTTAGGGTTTTTAGGCCTTTTGTTTCCTGACCTATTTTAGACACCCTTAAACCACCTGTTATCATTCATTCTGACTCATGGATTGTTTTGATTTCTTAAACGACAGTCTCTTTATTTTAAATTACAGTAGCTATCAAATGAGAAAGTAACTTGGTGGTGTTAATGGCTCATCTTACCACCCTGTATTGGGAAAGAGAGAAAGAACTGGAGACACTATAAACTGTCTGAACAAAGTGTCTCTGGGGTTTTTAGCAGCAACTCTCAGAACACTGCTTTCTTTCTTATCTTTCCTCGACCCTGGCCAAGTGTTCCTGTTGTGTGCATGGCATGTGATAACCACATTAATCTGTGTTGTCTCTCTCTCTCCCCCCTACTTTTTTCTCTCCCTCTGCTCTTCCGTTATTTTCTCTAACTCTCTTTGGAAACCCAAGGAGCTGGTAAGAGCCTGACTAACTCTCCTCCTCTTCCTCCTCCTCCTCCTCCTCCTCCTCCTCCTCCCCCCCCTCCCGACATCTGTGTAACTTGTCTTGTGTTTTTGTGTGTCTTTTTACTCAGATGTGTGTGAGCCCACTCATGATATCTACCTGTCTGTGTCAGTGGTGTTTTAATCCCACCCATAGCACATAGTTCATCATAATTGATCACTAGAACATTTTGATCAAATGATCCATGTTATTGTGTGCTCCCCAGAATCACTAATCAAAGAATTGTCATTTAGAAAAGAAGGCATTAGTGACATCCAACTATGGTGCTGCTTTTGCATTCATGTAACATTGTTTTATCATAGTAGGCCTGTAGCACATGGACAACATATTTATTTGATGTAAAAGTTAAACATGGCGATGAAGATGATCTTAAGATTCTGCAATCAATCCTGGGTAAAATTATGGCTGTGATCATTTTGCACATTTGTCTTTTGCCTGCTATTTTTAAATTCTGTTCAAATTATCCGGTTCTCCCAAAGACGGACCCAAAAAATGCTTGCAAATGTTTGTGATTTATGCCTACAATAACTTTAATATCTGAGGGTATCTGTCCTTGGTAAGCAATAATACACTTGATTCAGTATTCTTTAAATCATGCTTCGGGGTAATGATCAAGCATAGGTCTTCCTGTCAGATCTTACCAGCCTGTCAACGTATTTCAAGTGTACGTTGTGCTTTGGGACTTTTGGTTCACTGGTTCAGTAAGCCAAGGCTCATTTTTAAGCCTTTACTGTCTCTATAGTCTTACATGCCCTTTTTGTGATTTTGTTTATGTTCATATGACTTTATTTTCCTGGTGTTTCAACGATAGGAGGAGCTTTGCAGTGACAGTGTGGAGAGGATTGTGGTCAACCCCAACGCAGCCTACGACAAGTTCAAAGACAAGCATGTCAACACCAAGGGACTTGGTCAGTTTATAGACAATAAGAAATGATTGTAGCCTTTTTTGGGTTTATTTATTAACTTAAATGGTAGTATGTTAGGTGCTGTTATGTGTGATTTTATGGCCGAAGAATCAACAAAGAATTGATCCTACTAACAAGTATTGTGTAACTAAAGCCGGATATATATTTTTTTGTGCTATAGAGCTCCATGATTTTCCAAAGCCGATTAAAACGTACTAAGGAGCCACATCATTGCATTGGGTGATTTACATTCATTACAATGTACATGGGCTTGATAGTGCAGTAAATCTGTTGATATAAAAAGTCTCTACCTAAAGCATTATTTATCTTTGTCCTAGTCAAGTTGTGTTAAAACATCAAGCTGCTTCAGGAAATAGTTTTTTTCTTTATTACAATGAAATTTCTGGATTACTGGCCGACTTTAAACTATTTACATTCACAGTTGGAAAGAATAAACTTGCGGCTAAAAGTCACAAACAGGTTGAACAAATTGAAAAAGTATTGTGAGACTAACAAACTTTATGCTTTTGTGGTTTTGTGAGATCTGTAGACGGTAACAAAATATACTGTGGAATATCACCAGCCTTACCTTTGAACAAACTTATTAAGAAACATGTACTACAGCAGAACAGTGTGGTCTGGAGTAAAAAAAATGAAAATAACAGTCAGCTCATTGGAATAATAAATATGATTATCTCTAAGATTGGCAAATGTTCTAAAAATGATACATGTCACACAAGGCTTCCCCTTATCGTTTCTCCACGATGCATTTTAGTTGGCGTGCTTTCATCAGGGTGGTATCTGAGTTTGATTTTGGTTGCTATCATCTTTTTAGAATAGTTTTACAAAATACATTTACTCCTTGTTGTAAAAGAAATATATGGAGAAGAATACAAACAACTTGCTAAAATATTCCATTCCTTTCCACTGTTGCTATAACAAAATTGGCATTCAGACCAACCCCAGTCAGCTTGTATTATCTGTTTCTTGCTTTCTCTTACAACACATTTGTCTCTTTTTCACAGACTTCTCAGACCGAATCAGTAAAAGCAGAAGGGTGGGCTATGAGTCAGGAGAATTTGAGATTGTAAGTACATTCTGTTCAAGAGAAATCCATTAGTTCACTTGTGTTCTTATAGAATGTGATCTATTTTGAGGTTAACAGCACCATTCATATTTTTTTATTTCACTTGGTACCTGTTTTTCCTGATTAAGCCAAAGAGCCTGAGATGGTTTTGTTGTCTGATCATTTGTCTCAGGGCTGCTCTTTCTGTACTAGACCCGCTTTGCTGTTGTGCAATATTCATACCATGTCTCTGCTCTCCCATCGTTGTTTAGCTTGGAGAGGGCTGTGGGGTGAAGGAGACGCCTCAACAGAAGTACCAGCGTCTGGTAAACGAGATCCAGGAACTCACTCAGGAGGTGGACTCTATCCAGGTGGACTGCTAGCAAAATACACACAAACACACATACCTCTGGTGTACCCAAAACAATCTTCAAGGGATGTTATTTTCCTACTATCTAGGGCTTATCTTAATGTCTGCTCATAAATTCAATAGCTGTCACTGTGGGACCTTCCTCCACTTTACTTCCAGACCATGTTGTCATGTATTTATTAGGAGGAGTGCAACCTTTTGGTTGGAACAGTTTCAGTGGTGTAATATTTATGCTCTGCTTTAGGAGCACAAGAGAGCCAAGAGTCCGATCCAAAGTTCAATCTCGTATTTGTACTAAAGTTCACGGTGAAAATGAATTTTGATTAAAACGAATCAAGTGACTTTTCAGGCTAACAAAGACCCCTCAACAAAGACACTAATTAATTTTTTAATGCTATTAACTTGGGTGCACACAGAAGGAGTTGCTGCTCCATGTGTCCAACACCAAATTGGAATTCAGGTAGCAACTTATTGGTTTTTGTGATAGTATTCAGCTTGTCTGCATAGCATGTCCAGCAGCTTCTCTGCTACAGTATGTAAATTTCAACTAAAATACCCCATTGGAACAATTAGAATTCTCCAAGTAATGTGTGGTCACTCATCAGGATGACTGTAGCAAATTAAAGTGTCAAATGTTGGTGTTTTGCTGAGAACATTCACTTAGAAATGGAGCAGATTAACAGAGAAATAATGGGATAGTGTGATCTTATCGTGCCAAAATATAATTTCTCACCCAAAATTAGATTGTGTGTGTGCCAAATTGTATTTGACAACAGATGAACGTTTTTAACACAGTTGTTATTCTCATCATTTTGGATGTTTAGACCATGGACCACCAATGTTGAACAGATTAAGACAATGTGTCTCAAGCAAAAGAACATTTTTCAGGGAAAGTATCCAAATGCTGTCATTACAAACTGAAATTTTACTTCATTTTTTTTTTTAGTCCAAAGATAATTAAGCACAAATAAACAAAGTTGGTTAACTATTCGGATTTGTTAGCTGACAAGTTGCCCTAGCAGTAGATCCCTATATAATCAGCTTCAATAGCTAATCGAGAAATAATATGTAATCAGAAAATAATCCCAAAATACTAGTTTCACTTTTATATCTTAAAAAAAAAGATAATATTTAAATTACTCAGGAAAATTCACATAATAAAAAATACTGTAGGGTCGCAACCTTAATATTTTATTTTATTAGGTAAACTTGATTATTTGTTTTCTGGCATTAGACAAATGTTGTTTCATCACTGAAATCCTCAGTTTCATCAGTCTTTGCACTATTGTTTCAAAAAGCAACACTACTGTGTATTCAGTTGCTCAAAGATATGTGTCCCTCTGCTTTCAGGCTGCTACAAAGGAGAGTAATGCAGAGGAGCGCCTCACCCCGGTGGTACTTGCCCAGCAGGCAGCCCAGCTGAAACAACAGCTGGTTTCTGCTCATCTTGACTCACTGCTGGGACCACAAGCACACATCAACCTGGCTGACCCAGACGGAGCTCTGGCCCGGTGAGTTGAGAGAGAGCTGAGAAGACTAGATAGCAACCAAGAGGATGAAAATTTGTAATCTGAAACTTTACTCTACAACCTGTTCGACCCTGTCAGAGTAATAGACTAGTGGACAGCGAATAGATGAAAAGAAAAGGGTAATCTGCATGGTGCGCTCAGGCTCCGACGGGGGGTGGGGGGGAGGGGAGGGGTGCGCTCAAGCTTCTACAACCTGGAGACGCGACGCACATATGCTGCATTTGGCTACACAGACCAGTTTGTGTGTTTAGGTTTAGCGGTGACGGCTCCGTTTCCGCGGCGGCGGGAATATTCGGAGATCCAGTTTGATATCCCGATTCCAGCACAGCGAACGAATAGTCAGTTATTCGGCTATTCGGCCTCAGCCCTAGAAAACACCTCAACTGATTGGCTAAAGAATGAGGAAGGAAGATGTACTGAGAGAAGCTGGAGAGCTTAAAAGCAGTGAGTGAAAGGGGCTGAAGGAGAGAAAAAGAAGCAGGGAGAAGTTTGAGAAAGAAAGGAACTGATGAAAACTCACCTTGACCTTGCAGTTTACAACAGCGCCTGAAAGGATTAGAAGGAAGGGAGAGGGAGGGAACACGGAGGTGTCAGCACATAGGGCAGATATCAATATTGAACATACTGTATAATCCTTTTGTGACTTCTCTTCCTTCTTTGCCGCAGGCGTCTGCTCACCCAGCTGGAAGCGGCCAAGGGCAGCCGTGGCAGCACTGCAGGAGACACCAAGCCAACAGCATCGACTAAGGGCCCAGATGGAGTGGTGCTCTATGAGTTACACAGCAGACCGGAGCAGGAAAAATTCAATGAGTCTGCCAAGGTAAAGTGGAAAGGGAGCTGGAGACAGCAGAGTCAAGTGTTTGGGATGAATGCACTCACAAAATGAGCAAATATTGCAGCCGAATGATCTCCTCGACACTTTGTTTTCATTCCCGTGAGAGGAATGTCAGAATAGTTGATGGCAATAAACAGGACAAAAGGAAGGAAGGTGTGTGTGCATGTGTGCGTGTGTGTGTCTTGTGGGATGCTGTTGTCACTGCCAGCCATGTGTTGCCTTGTTTCGTCCCTGTAGATGGCGGAATTGGAGAAGCGTCTAGCTGAGCTGGAGATAGCTGTTGGCTCAGGATCAGACAAGCAGGTACACACCGAGTCCCACACAGTGTTTACACATACACAGACACACATCCTCTCTAATGCTTTTCTCTCTCATTCACACTAATTCTGCGTGCGTGCTGCTCTCTTTCACTCTCACAGCAGCTGAATTTTCATGCCTCTGTTGCTGTTTAACCATCCACAAAGTGAAACTGAAATAAAAATCTTCCGCTTGATTTATGTAAATCATGGGGGTGGCTTCATTGCTTCTTGTTAAAATGCAGTTTCCCTCTTTGTGTTTGTTTTGTAGGGACCTCTGAGTGCTGGCGTGCAAGGAGCCAGTTTGATGGTGAGATGTCGCCTACTTTATTTGGAACGCACCATGTTGAGTTTGTGTCTGTATTCATAGCTTCCGCTTGTATGATGTGCAGCCAGAGAACTGGGTCACACTTCAAAGATGACATCAGTTCCTCCAACGTTGTTTATTGCCGCTGTGCCAGTAGTATGAGCAAGAATACAAAGTTCTGTGTACAAGCTTACATATATAACTTGAGTGTTTCTATATCAGGATACCATAGAGCTCCTGCAGGCAAGGGTCAGCGCACTGGACTCTGCTACCCTGGATCAAGTGGAAGCAAGACTGCAGGTATTTATTCTGATTTGTGAGACTTTCTGTTTTAATGCAATTGTGAAATATTTTAGGAAAAAGGTTTGTAATCCTATTTTATTAAGGACTCAATGAATGTTCAGTGCAGGGATTGGTTGTAGTGTGCCACCTGGGGCGTTATATCTTGTGCATCTAACAAAAACGAGAAGAAAGATTTGAAAAAAAAAAACAAAAAACAAGACACTTAACTTTGCTTTGTAAGATTCCGTCCCTTCTTATTGTATGTATCAGTATAAACTAGTAGGGTTGTTACTTCTTAAACCATTACGTATCTTCTGATGGACCATCTATGATTTGCTTGAAATTTGTATTATAACTATGGACGTTTAAAATGGTATTTGTTGATTTAGTACTTTCTGAGATTTTTTTTTTCTACATTGCCTATTGACCTACTTTCACACATTGAAATTTGAGATTGTGTTTGAACGACCAAACCTTAGAACTAAAAGCCAGAAATTTTCACTTTTGTTTCTTTTCATGCCACTAGGTCAGAAAGTGCAATATTAGAAAAATAGATCAAAAACTCCTTTGATTATGAGTTGAAATACGAAAACAAAAATTTAAGGTGACGTGACAAGTGCACACATTAGCAACAACTGGTCCTGCAGAAGTCAACTAGTGATATTTTGTGAGCCATATATAGTTGCATGTCACAATAATGATACAGTAATACAAGACAAAGACATGTACAATATGAAATACTTACAAATACAAAAATGAATAGATAGTATTTACACTGAGCTGATTGAGCCGGTATGAAAAGCTGTACTACAAAAACAAAAATATTGCTAGATAGCTTTATCTAATTAAAACAGGATTCTGGACTTTCAATGTGGGTCTCGAACTATAACTAAGAATTTCTTTTTTCTGTCTTTAAATATATGGACATATTTTTATACTTGCTGAATTCATATTCTTATTGGAAGAGGTGCTTGAAGGTAAACGTTCATGCAGTTACTATAAATATAGTTTTGTCTCAGAAAGTGTTTAATACATCAACATATTTTTATAAATATTCACATTTTATCTTGTAAAAATATTAGGCAAATCAGAGATGTTTGAGCAGCAATTGTTTCAAAAATGTAATGAGATGGAATGACTGTAGCTTGCTCACGAGAAAAAAACTTAAAAGATCAAGTTTTTTGATTATCAGAAAGTTTCTTCACTTGTAAAATGTGTAGCATTTCTTTACGGTCAGTTTAACACACTCTTTCTTTCCCTGTTTTATATCAGGTTGCCCTTTTAATGGCACCTCTCACAAAATTAGAATACATTACTTGACATTATTTATTTTCTCTCCCCTCTAGAGCGTCCTCGGAAAGATGAATGAGATTGCTAAGCACAAGGCAGCGATTGAGGACGCTGATACACAAAACAAGGTTAGTAATTCCTGTTTGTCCATCAGTGCAACATCAGTGCAGTAATAATGTTAGACACATTTATGTTTTGTAAATGGAAGCTCACAACTTCCAGGCTTCTATCAGCCTGTGATTCATCTGTTTCAAAGCACTTTTTAATGAATGACTCTCCTGACAGACATCTTCAATCATGAGAACCAACATGTTTTTGTCAGAACTTGTATTATATCCATTAATTTTCTAGCGTCACAGAAAGTGATCCTCCTTGTGCCTTCTTAGTGCAAAAGTGTCCATTTGGGAAAACCTCCACTATACATTAATACAAGTTATTCTGGGAACCAGGCTGACCAGTGAAGAGTAGCACCATTTGTTCAGTTTGAAATGCCTGCTGACTTTGCAAATACCTGGTACATCCTTAACTACTGAGAGTCAGACTCAAATGTTAACAGGCAGTCTGAGTCTCTTTGTTAGTTTGTTCATTTTGAGTCTGAATCAAACATATTTCAGGTTTTCACGCTGTATCCAACTGTGAGATCTGTTTGTTTTCCAGATTTCTTTTGTGAGCTTTGGCTGTTGTGAAATGATGTACACTGAATAGACCAGTAGGGGGCAGTCCATGTTAATTATATCATTGTTGTAAATAAAGTCAATGGAAAAGGGGTTGTTTTCATTAAAATAAAGATTGTTGTACAAGCCTTTGAGAGAAAGAATGGATTTGACTCACTGACAGGGATGTAACACATGATTACTTTTAAAAAGAATTAGAAAATCCACAAAAAGGCGTTATTGCTAGATTGCAGAAAATAATATAATTGAACTTGGTATAACTGGGACAGTATATTTAGCCATAAAATACTACCAGAACTGGCAAATTGTAATTTCAGTCTCTTTGAACTGCTTGTACTCTCCAGTCTCGTTTGAATCTCAAGCAGTGTGAGCAGTATTTCTAGCATTCAGCTTTACAGCAGTGTGGATTAAAGTTTGAATATAGGCAGTTATAAGGGTCAGTTTAGATATGACTACGATATCAACCCAATGTTCAAATGTAGACAGAACAATTGTCACAGCAACACTATATTTAATATACACTTAGTTCAGTCATTTACATCATTTACAGTGTAATGAAGCTCTGGAAAAATCTGCAGCCTTGTGTTAAAACAACATGTTTTGCAAATTGGAGGGTGTCTCTTATAAAAATAGATTTTAAAAAATCCTATGTTTGTGTGTGCTTACCTGTCAGGTGTCACAGCTGTATGATGTGGTGCAGAAGTGGGATGCTGTGTCCACTTCCATACCTCAGGTGGTGCAGAGGCTTGTTGCTGTCAAGGAGCTGCATGAACAAGGTAATACGGCAGAGCTGAAACTGATTTACAAGGTGGCAGTCCAACGGTGTCCATTCACAGAACTCTATAAACCATGAAATGACGACATTTTTGACGTATTTGAAGGTGGAGGCCTTCAGTTTACACCGTGACATTAAATGAATGTACTCTGTTACCACGTTGAGTAATTGGTTCATATTGCAAATACTGTAGTATTAATGCTCTCGGGGCCAAATTTCACCCCAGTAGGGGTAATAACAATGAAAACTTGGATAATTTATGTTCTGTTCTTTTATGTGAGGGGAGAAGAACCTTGAAATGACACCCATGAGAGTTCAAGGGGAGAATATATGTAGGTTAGTGGGGGTGGGGTGGGGCATTAAAGATTCAAAATATGTAGGATGTTGCCACAGAACATAACAGGGTGTGAACCTGGATCACGTTTCAGACAGCATCTGTGCTGGGAACTAAATACATGGTCTGAACGATTTGCATCCACAATAGAAACGTCTGTAAATGAGACAAAAGATGAAAACTAAGCGAAAATGGGATTCAAACGGATAATGGAATTAGCCTAAACCATGCCTTTCTATTATAACAAAGGGCAAAAAATCACTGAGAGGGAGACTCAAAATGGTAACAGAATTAGACTAAATCTTGCGATACTGTTAAACACCCCCTTGGGGAGAAAGAGATGCATGATATTATATATCACATTATCATCTTTTTATTATTTAGCACATGAAAGCGGAACCTTGGCATTAATAGATTATATTGATAATTCACTTCTGAGAGCTGAAAGAGGTCATTTGTCATCCAGCCTCTTTGCACCGATCTGTCACAGTCTGCAGCTGAAGTGTTCCTCTCTCAGTAGGGTTTAGCCGCACCTTTTTTCCCCTCTCCTGATCTTTCTTTACCAATAAAGAGAGACATGTAAAAGAAAATACTTTGTTTAATCTTTCAAGCAGTCATTCATCTCTTTCAGATTAGATTTGCACTAGTCTCTTTGCCCTTTCACTTTAGCTGAGAACAAAGACGTTGCATTTTTGAAGGAAATTTTTTAAATTATACAACTAATATGCTTATTTTCCGTCGCTCCTTTGCTGCCTTTCTCACTTCATCTCTCCATCTCACAGCCATGCAGTTTGGCCAGCTGCTGACCCACCTGGACACCACTCAGCAGATGATCAACAATTCTCTGAAGGACAATAACACCCTGCTAACACAGGTAGGAAGTTCACAGCCCTGTTGAACAACCGGGGCAACATGAATAATTTCTCCCACTGCTGGGAGTGTGAAACGGAATTTTAACAGTTTTAGCCACCTAAATGTTCAACTCACATGAGCTACTACAACCGTAATACTATTGACATTGTGTGAGCAGTAGAAGTACTTGTTTTTCTGACAACCAAGTCCATACAGAGAGGTTGCCATCAATAACACGATGGATATGAATATACAAATGTCCAAATGACTGAATCTTCAGGTAAAACTTTTCACAGTTTGAGTGAAAATGTTCCATTCTTTGGAGAAAAAAAGTCCTACTTGGCAATTACCTCTTTGTATAAGGACTAAAGGTGTGCAAAATTGTTGTCTAATATACTTAAGAATGTGCCGCAAAGGCAGCTTTTCGTGGTGAGAAGTAACAATCTAGCAAAGCGCAGGTTCCTGTCAAGGACAGAAGCTCCTTCAAGCTTCTCCAGGGCTCAGTCAATAACCAGCCGGAGCTTTCACTGTTCAAGGCTTCTGGCTACGTGGACAAAACAGTCCCTTGTCAAATAAAATGTTTTTTATTTCCAATAACGATCGCTGAAACCTAAAATCTTCTCTATGCAGGAAAGTCCATTATGTTCTGAAGTGAAGTTTTCAAGAGTGTTACTAAACCTTACCTACACCTGCCTGACTGAACTATGTAAACATCCTTCACAGGACTGTACCTAATAATTGTTTTTATTATCAGTTACTTTGTCAAAAAACGTCATCATTTTGGAAACATAAATGTCTTATGTTTAACTGACTTTACCTCCATTTACAAAGATAGAAACCTGAGATAAGTTGGGAAGTCTCACACTTAAGAAGCTGGGTGTTTCTGTTCTAAAATCAATGATAGCTTTCTGATGATCAGTTAATTGACTCCACCTTTTTCTGCATTTATAGCAAGGCTCTCTGAGACTTGTGGAGATGCTTTTGCTTTCTGTTACGTTTCTTGTCTTCTGCTGCCTGCACTTTTTCCCCTCCAGCTTTCTTCTCACCACTTCTCTCTACATCCTATTGATTCTCTCTCCTCTACGCCTCTACACTCAACTTTACCTCTAATTTAGTTTCTTCTCTGCTTACTACCTAATTTACTGTTTTTTCCCTTCCCACCAGGTCCAGCAGACGATGAAAGAAAACCTGGTGGCTATAGAAGAGAACTTTGCGGCTCTAGATCAGAGGATGAAGAAGCTTTCTAAATAAACAGTGGCAGATTTTGGACCGGTCCGGGAGAGAGTAGAACATGGACAATTAAGAGTTGGCTAGAGAGCACAGATGGGGGAGGGAGGATTGGGGTTTGACATTGTCCTTTCTGGCCACCCCTTTCTTGCTCTCTACTTCCGCCTCTGCCTTTTTTCACTAAGTGGAATGTTAGAAAGTTGAAAAAGATGGAATAACGAAAAAAAAAAAAAAAGGAGACCAAATGTTCTTGTCCCACCCTTCTTTCCTATTCTTTTCTCTTGCATCAAACTGGTATAAACTGAAACACATTTGACCACTGTATACATGCCACTGATCGCAGCCCCCTTATTAAGCTTAATGAGTTTTAGACTGGATTGTTTTTATAATTATTAGTAATAAACATATAGAATTATTCCAAATATTTTGGGAGCGTCATGCTATTACTGGATTTGTACTGTAAACTTTGGTCAAATTAAATGGATCACAGTAACATTGGGTTGCCAGATGACACATTAAAGATGTTGTCAACTGTAAAAATCGAGGTCTATTGTCCTATATTGTTGTAGCAGGAGCACATTTGTGCGAGAGTCAGGGCCATGTCACTGAAGGAAAGCTTGTAAATATGCCTGTGTACTTTGTTTCCTCACGCTCAGTCGCTTGTAACTATATTATTATGACTGAGACCAGATGCCACAGACAAACTTTTAATCTGCTTTGTCATTGCCTACAAGTCAACTGTATTGTTCATCTGTGGTCATGGAAACTGATCAATTAAACAAACTGCGATAAACTTGACTCTGTGTATTTCAATTGCGAGAGGATCTCCTTTTAACACATAATTTATTGATATTGCAGCCTTTTTTTAAGTATGTATTGAAATTTAAATAGAACATTTACACCTTAGCGAACTAAATGTATTAAAACACAATCAAATCCTTAACAAAACACAAAAACAAGGTCCCAATAACAAGCCATGAGCTGTTGGTACTGCAAAAACATATGTGCAACTTTGCTTTGTAAAACCCTTTTTATGAAAACTATTAACTTTGAAAATCTCAGTTAGCATTTCAAATTCTACCTTCCTTCCTGCCAATATCAAAAAACCTTCAAATGTGGTTGTCTTCATTATTTATGACCACTGGGTGGCAGCACAGCATCTAAAAAAAAAAAAAAAAAAGGTTAAATCCACAATGGAGGCAAAAGCAAATTCTTTTTAATTTTTGTCCAATTAAGATTTCTTCCGGTAATGGATTTTAATACACACAAAAAATTTAAATTTTCTCACAATCCAGATGGATTTCCACTGGAAACGAAAAGATGAAGAGAACTTTACATTTTTGGACCAGGTTTATATCCAGAGGTGGATATAAAAAGCTCATTGTAGCCTATATGATACAACTCATAATCAAAAAGACTAAATAAGTATTTAACAAAATACTATAGGTATAAGTATTGTTCTATAACTATAGGTAAATATTTTAAAATGTAGAGGTGCCAAACAATAAACTGAAAGATCCCAGGTTTGTGCCCAATTAGGGACTTCTGCAGCTTTCTCTCTGCTGTCTAACAGGGCAGCAAAAAACTTGACACCATAATTTACAAGTAAATAAATCCAAATGTTCCAATTCCTTTGTAAACACAAACTGTTACACTTGACAGTGAATAAAGACGTGCAGCAGAGTGAATTTAGACGCAAAGAATATGTGCTAGAAACAACAGCGCACCCAGTCGATATCAAACTGGCTTTGAGTGTTCAAGACTACTCTGACGTGTAAATAAATGACCAGGGGGTGCTCGATAAATCTGAGGTCAACCTCAAAGCCCTCTGGCATTAGTGGTTTATAAAAAGCATTAAAACAAAAAGCTGGCTCATGTTTAAAGTCATGTGATGCTATTGGTGACAAAGGCCGACTGATAACATGCAGCAGGCTGAGGATCAGGGGCGTCTGGTGAGTCATCCAGACACAGCAGCTCCTGAGAGTTAAGTAACTGCCCCGACAAGCCGCCACAAGTGGATTAATAGTTTACTAAGAAGAGTGCCAAAAAAAAGCATGCAGTCAGATGTCTGATTTACTTTACTTCAAAATTTCTTACTATGATGCCGACTCCATTTTTGGACACTTTGGCCTAGTTTGGCCCTGAATTAGAAATAAAATATGACAAACCTCTGTTACCAAGTCTGTTGATTTCCACTTTACTTTAGCTGAGTATTACAGCTGCTTCTTATTGCCTGTATCACCTTGTTCTTTTATTCAAGAGATGATTAAATGCTGAGTATGGTATCTAGCTTTCCTGTTTCCCCCACATGTGGGGGAGCTGAAGTCTGCTCTGCTCGGACAAGACATATCAAGTGTAACTTGCAGGGAATTAGATCCAGAGCTCCAACTTAGAAGGGAATGCCCCAGATGAGCACAGAGACATACCGTGTACTGTATATCATGTTGTACTGCATTTGTCCTTCTATTTTGGGTGCACTAGATTGGGTTAGCCTGGCCCCATCTGTTAAGACACATTTCAACACAAATACAAAATGATGATTTAGCAAGAGGACAGTTAAAAAAAATGCTTTAAACAAAACCAGCAAATACTACAATTTTAATTAGATCATGGCTGCCCATGTGAGTCTTGAATACAGCCATGAACACATTTACAATAAATGGCTGACAAAAGAAAAGTCCTATTAAATTACACGGTATAAACGGTATAAATTCAAACAAGAATTGTTAGAGACTTCTTTAGAAATATCATTCTTGACTCTGCAGTATAAATGCAGCTACCTATATGTGTCAGCACCATTAGCCATGACTCTACTAGACAAAGTAAATATTTAACTCCTCTGGCAGCACAAAGAATCTGAACACAGAAGAGGCTGTAGGGAGCACCAATTGCTCTAAAATCTCTGTTTCTGGTGCTAATATGGGAAAAACTGGGAGGAGAATAAGAGCCTGGAGTGTGGGTTTCACTGCCAGTATACCCACCTGTTCAGACAGGCGTTTAAAGTTTAATGGGCTACAGTCTCTTGCTTGGGCTTGTTTTTTTTGTTTTTTTGTTTTTTGTTTTTTTAATTTAATTTTTTCATTATTATTTTTTTGCCTTTGCCTTTGTTTGTCTTATCTCTGACACATATCATGGTGTTGGTGGTTTTGTGGATCATTTGAGCTAATGATAATAACACAGCTGTACTATACTGCGACAATGTGATCAAAATGAAGAAAATAACCAAACAATATATCTGAATGTGAGAATTTCAAAGGTGGTGAAAAATGTATACAGTAGCTACAATTTTATGCAATAAAATATTTAACAAAATGTACTCACAACATTGATATTACCTTCACCTAATCAGACATTTGGGAAATTTCTAGTAACATAATGGAGGCAAGAAAAAATAGAAACAAAGAAAGAACTGTTGCTACTGGAAATCAAAAATAAGCTACCGTGAAAAGAGTGTACATCACACAAAGGTCTCTGCATAAGTTTGTCAAATTTTCCTGAGCGGATCTGGACAGGTGAGGAGCCTGTGGTAGAGCAGAGACAAGGATGGAGGAGGTGGGTGGAGGTAAGCAGAGTAAAACAGGGTGAACATCCTGCAGTCGTGGGGCAGAGTGAGGCTTGTAGCGAATGAAAAAAGAGACGACTGAAAAGATAGGGTCAAGATAGGTGAGGCTCAGAGGTAAACAGGGTTTAACAGACTAACAAGATAGTCTGCAAAGTCGTCCTAAAGCTCCAAACACTGAAATCTAAGTACATGTGACGCTTAGCTGTTAAACCTGGATAAGACGTGACGGAGTGGATAACTCGATAAGTGTGGAAAATGATCATGAAATAATCTGTAAATTTATGGGCGCTACGATAGCTTGCTGGTTCATGTGACTGCTGGATGTAGGAAAGATGATAGATGAGGAATATCCTGAGGAAATAAAATGTAAAATAGTTGATTAATGGGCATCATCATACAATTGAGAATTGCAATATTGGTCTCAGCTGAGATGAGCATTGGCAAGGGAGATGAATGTAGTCGCATAAGGGGCCTAAAGCAAAAAGACTAAGCACTTTTAGTCACATTTGTTGGCAAAATGTCTCATTTGTATTGCCTTAAAATCTCACAAAATCTCTCAAGTTTTAAAATGAATTTTCATCTCAAGCTCAGGGGTTTTTGTTGAGTTTTTTTTTTTTCTTTTTTCTTTTTATGGCTTTTACTGTTTACACCAATAAGTCAGAGTTTAGACGAAGTCTTTCTGCTGATTGTCAGAAAACCAAGGAAAACAGCTGAAATAGGATACAAAAAAAGGGATTTACTGTATCACCAGCACTTGTTAACAGCTGTATCGGTTGGTCTCAGTTCAGACAGTGGAAGGATTCTGACAGCTGGTGTGTGTGTGTGTGTGTGTGTGTGTGTGTGTGTGTGTGTGTGTGTCGGGAGAAACTGGGTGTGGAGCCTTGACCAAGGGCACAGGACAGAAGAGGGGAACGTGGTGTGGTGGCTGGAAATTCCCCAGACCCTTTCTGCCTGTAAAACAAAAGGAAACAATAGTCAAGATTATATTTTTTGAGAGAAAACTGAAAATATCAACTGTGATCACCGTCAATTTTTCTTTTCTATATTTTTTTCCTTTGCTGATTGCTGGTTAAATTTCAAACATGTCTGCTTGTGTTTATTCAGTGTGGCAGCACAACATATAGCAAGCAAATAAGTCCACATTTTAACATCATTTTTTGGAACTGAATTATTATTATTATTATTTAACCAGTTCTACCTGTAAAATTGTGTTGTTTCACCTGTTGTGTTTGTTAGATAAATAAGATATTGTTATGTTATGATAAAGTTATGTGGGCATTCCTTTGCTGCATCTTGTTTTGTTGTGTTTGTTTAAAATTATATAATGTAATATACGGCACAATTGGGTTGCGATTATGTGTGTCGGACAGAAATATCAGTTTAAAATAATTCTATTCAGTTATCCGTGACTACACGAAGACAAAGGGAAATTTTGTGAGATTAGGCAACAATAAAAAAACATTACAATAACACCGAAAGGACTGACATCTCCAGATACAATCATCAGTGAATCCAAAAGCTGATCCATGTGAAGAGACATTTTACAGTTTGGTGGACTTGTTTACACTCTGTTAGCTCTGGGAATTAAACAACAACAACAAGAGAATAACATATAACAGGTTAAATAATGTATCACAGCTTACTGAATGATTATTTTATTTTTGTTTTTTTCTATGATAAAATTATATCCAGTGAAACCACAATCAATGAAAAAGAAGTGACCATCATCATCAGATCATGCTGCAAAATCTGGGGGGAATAAAAGGCAACCCAGATGTGGGTTTGTAAACAGTGTTTTATAATGACTACAACACAGACGACGGGACTGACAAAATAAACAGACGGCAGGGGTGGAGAGGGAGGGGTGTAGAGAAACTATGCTGAACTACTCAGCAACAGCCACTCAAGTCGTGACGTGTTCGTGGTGCTTCCTGCAGCGCTTTAACCCGGGTCCTAGAGACAGTATTTGAGCTTTCTATTCGCTACTTGGCGCTGTTGCTATGGGGCTGTGCATGTTGAGCCGTGCACGTTGCACCGTGCATGGAAAACAGTTTGTGTGTGCTGAGTTTGGGATTAGGGCAGAAAGTGTCAGGAGCAGGGCGAGGAGCCCGCATCGAGAGTGATGAAACCGGATTTTTTTGTCACTTTTTTTGTTGTTGTTTTTGTCGTCGCCGCTGTTGTTGTTTGCCTTTATAATGGTCAAGATGCCACTGTATTACTAACACACGATGTTACTGTGTAGGTCCATGTGTGCGTCTGAGATGATGACCCTGTTGAACTTTGTGGTTTTAACTCCCATGTTGTATCGCAACACATTTTTATATAAGAGTTTTATTGCCTGTATGATAGTTAACGTTAGTTTATTTATAATGTTGTGTGGCGCAACGTAACTATAATGGTCATGGGAACCTTCTGAAATGTGAATTTATCTAGAGAATAAAAACCATTTATATGTGTAAATATGTCAGAGACCGCAGTGGGTGTGTTAGTGCGCTTTATTCCATGCTAAATGTCATGAAGGGTCCTTTCAGTGAACGTTTTTAATATGCTTACATCTACAAAGAGTTTAGAGGCTAATTATGAAGAAGTTTACATTTATTTTAGACTGATCGTCATAGCCTGAAGTTTAAAATAAATAAATAACTACAACATTTTTTTTTTTAATTCCATAGACACCGAATGTATCTCAAACATGGCGTGTCTGTGTTGCTGAATGTTTTTTGTTGTTGTTGTTGTTGTTTTTGGGGCATTTTTAGCAACTATGACCTATCTTAGCATGCTCATAGAATTTTAATTGGATGTCAGTCTCTGTCACTGGTGTAAAATCCAGCCTTCTATTGTAGGGATTTATTGAAAATTTGCCAAACAAACAAGTGCCTATTGATGGAATAAAAAGATAACAACTATATAAAGGAGCGCTAGACTGAATAAAAGTTTGTCTTTGTCACTGACTAATGAAGAATTCTGCTGAATTTCATCATCAACAGCTGAAAACATAGGCGGACATCAAAAGGGGGACAGTCTGCTGCTGGATCACACCCAGCATCGCCAGCTCGCGCCACAGACGCTCCGCCGGCCGCGCGTGTGTTTTTGATATCTCGCGGAGCTGCGAGAGAGCGCGCGGTATGAAATGAATCTGACACCGCTGTGCATGTGCGCCCCGAGTCTGCGGCATATTACAAATACCTGCCAAATAACCGACACCTGTCCTCCACAAACACGCTATTAAAGTTTCGAAGGAGGTCAGGTTATTTCAATCCACCCCCCGGGCTGTCTTGGGGCTAAAGCAGGTGTTCGCAATGCCAGTGTCACCGATATAAACTTTAGACAAACACCTGTAATCAAAAGTCAGGTGAAAACGAGCGGATGGCAACACAATTAATAAACACGTCACGAGCAAGTGAGCGCTAAATGGATTGGCTAGATTTTTTTTCTTTTTTTTTTTTAAACCACGATAAAAACAATTCGCAAGAAAATCGATTCAGCTTTTGTGTTCCGGAAACAAACAATTCTTCGACATTAGATATCCATGCATATATGTATATTTTTAGATTTTTGTTAGAGCCAACACTGTTTAATAAAACATGTTCTGATTCTGCTGGTGTTATCCCCAGCTAGAAATTGGTTGCCAAGCATTGCATCATTCCTTTCATGTGACTCCCATACGCCCCAAATTCGTCCTGGCCGTCTTATGACTGCATCACAATTGCTGCTCGTACAAACTATGCAGGCTGGAGAGAACAACCACCAGATACGACGCTAGGCCCCGTCCCAGTAGTGATTCCTAGACTCTCTATTGGATGTCGCCAAGGAAAAGATCTTAGCTCCGCTCTTCTGATTGGCCTGATGGAACGTCAGTCAATCTCGCCCCGGTTAGGTTGCGTTGAAACTACCTTCCCATGCATAGTTCGGTTGGCCTCTCCCTCAATATAAACACCGCCGGGAGTTTCCGTAAAATCACATTCAGCCGTCAAGACTGAACAATGGTTAACATGAGCTATCACCAATTTTTACTAAAATATCTACATACGAATTCAAGACAGTCGAGAAGGCGAGCGAATAAAAGAAAAAGGGTAAGCGGACATTCTTGATAGTTTTGGCTGCTAGTTGGTGGTTGTTTTTCGGTTGTTTCAGGGAGTGACTAGCGGCTGCTTTTTTCAAGTGGTCCGATGTAGTGGGAAGAAAAAGAATGTGCATGTTTTTTGGCAGATATCCCAGTGCCGTTTTTAGAATAACAGCTGGCTTAATCAATCATAGTTTAGTGGTGCTTGTGTATTGTCTTCTTCGTTTGTCAAGTTGTCAAGCTCACACGGACTTCTTGCTAGGAAGTTTGGTTGTTGTGGCTGTTGACCGTGCCAAACGTCTCTACATCTGTACACATTTTTATGGATTTTGTAGTTACAACATACAGTACTTCTAATTTCAGATGTCATTTAATCTGAACATGTGGAACAGATTTTATTTAGCTCCGCAACGTTTGACAGGAATTGATGGGACTCGACATTGAACGGCTTTTTTGGAACGTTTTGGTGGTTGTTGGTTTTTTTAAGACTTTAACAATCTTATTTAGTTTAAATTGTTTTCCCTGAATGGACATATATTTATATTATTTAGTGTTTTTTTGTCAACCCACTCTTTCCTTTTCTTTTCTCTGTACGTTTTCCTTTTGTTTCGCCCATTCCTACTGCTGGACTTAACATTTCCATGACGTAATTGTCTTGGCTGAGTGGACATGTAGCCCAACTAAAACAGAAAAAAAACATATACGTTTATTATTATACAATAGTTATTTCAGAAAATAAGTTTTATTTACCAAACCAAAGTTTTAATGCCCAAATGGCCTCACTTCTGCAGTAACTTCAATATTTGACATCAAGATAACGAGGGTTTCTTTAATCTTTCTGACTTTGTACCGTCCTGTTTGTCAGTCACATCACTGCCAAAGCTACATTTGTGTAAGGATGCTGCTTTTTTTTTTTTTTTTTTTGCTTTTTGCACATTAGAGGAGAAATCCCCATTGATATGGCAGCAGAGTCCTTATGGTGCTTTTGTTTAGCTATCTCTGGTAAAGCCATCTGTAAGCAGTTAATAAAAGCAGACCTGACTGTAAGACCTGGAGAGATTGTTGCATTTCCTCGTCGTTTATAACCACTTGTTTATTGATCCCAACGTGTTTTAAGGACCGTAAAAAGCAGGGGGCGCAGTAGAGAACATTTTGGTCTTTGTTTACAATAATTATGAGGCAGGATTTAAAAAAAAAAATTTTTTTAACCTTTATTGTTCATTTTATCACTTATCGATATTTTATTGTTTCATTATTCTCCAATGCAGACATTAATGTTTCATTTCAGGCATCTTTTGTTCCCAGTTCAAGCTTCTCCTGTATTTGCACAAATCATCATTTTGATTCTGAAATCTCAGCAAATTTCAGCTGTTAGAAGAAACAGTTTTGACATTTTTAAAGACTAATGTATCAAATACTTTTTCTTTCAGAATTGTTGGGACAATCTATCTCCAACAAATCTGCAGACTTGATTAACAGAGACTTTCTAAAGGTAAATTGGCTTTCTTACATTTTACTCTGAATGCTGCATGTTTGTGAAGTCAAAGTTGTGATGTGATTTTTTTTTTAAATTTATTTTTCTAGTTTAATATTAATGTTATCTTTGAATTGAGATATCACATTTTTTTGGAAACATCTCTTTATTGACAATTATTGGTGCAGTACAGTCATTTCCTCACTTAGTGTCACTGTTATTCCACTTAACAATTAAGTGGATTACACAATACACTGTACTTTGGACTAGCTTGCTTCATCTTGAAGTGAGTGATTGCTGACTGCATTTTTCACAATTGTGAGTTTTCTATCCTTCATCTCTATCTAAACCAGCTGCAGAAAAGTGATGACTAAAATGAACAAGGTGGAGTTATTGTGACGTGTCAGTCATCTAATGTGCAGTTGTTTTGCACTCCTTCCCTTATCTTTCTTTTTCCCCCAACTCTGGTGCGTCTGGCGGCTGCCCCCCTCAGGTCCAGTGTGAACCGTGTGGCCGAGTATCTGTGCGTTGCGACTGATTGGCGAGATGACTGCCGAGTGGCTACACCTGCCCCCGCCGTACCCCCCTGGTGTGGGGCCGTTGTATGGTGCAGAGTTGGAGGCGTGGTATGAGGACCTGCAGGATATTCTGGGCTCCGACACAGGAGGGGCAAAACTGGCACGTGCCCCCACATGCACCGAGGTCAGTAGTTTGAAGAACGCAATGGCTAACACACCCATAATGAGTGTGAGTCTTTTAGTTGTTGTATGTTTAATATTTCTTTTGTTGTTTTTTCAAAACCTTTTGTGAAAAAAAAAAAGATTCACATCCTAAATGATGTGAAAATGTTTTATACTGATTTATACTATGTTTTGGCAGGTTTTAACTTTTCTATTTTGTGCTTGTAGAAGGAGCCGGAGTTCCTGGATGTTCTGGAGAGTTGTTCTCTGACATGGCTGACTGACGGAAGCCAGACATGGGGTGAGAGTGTCCAGAGGGCAACAGAGGAGATCCACAGCACCCAGCCTCTGCATCACACCTCATCGTCATCCTCTTCTTCCTCTTCCTCCTGCATGAGTCCAGCTGTTGCAGAAGAGCGGCAGGTGGAGGCTGAGAGTGGGAGAAATGGAGACAGTTCGGCAGGAGGTGGCAGTGACTTGCTGCCTCCGGAGTTCTTCGAGTTGCTGAGTGAAGGAGGAGTGGGAATGGTGGATCCAAGCGGGGCAGTGATCAGCGGTACCTATTATTACCACCACCATCAACACCACCAGGCTAATAATGTCCATCCTGCATCTCCCTCAGCCAGCGAGGAGGAACTGCCCTGTGTCCCAGATTCTCCATCTTGCTCCTCCTCAGCCTCCCAGTCACCATCTCAAAATTGTTCTTCTCCCTCTTCACCTGTCTCTTCTCCATCCGTCTACCCATCCTCCCGCCTGGGAAAACGCAAGCGGACCACCAGCGAGAGGGCCAACGGTGCCTTGTCCTCTTTCGCCTCCTCCACACAGCGTTCATCCTACTCATCTACCAAAAAGAGTCGCAAAGAAAGAGAGCAGGAGAACGAGAGAAAGGTGCAGGAGCTGACAGAGCAGAACGAGCGTTTGAAAGCGGAGATTGAAAGGCTGGGAGAGGAAGTACAGAGGACACGAAGAGCCCTGATAGAGAGATTAGTCAACACCAGGAAATGAGGGGAAAAAAGAGACAGTTTGAAGACAGGAATAAAAGATGACAGGTCCTACAGAATTGGAATAAGCAGTGGTGGGGAAAGGTGTAATGTGATGGTTATGAAATGCCTCTTAGAGAAGAATGGAAACCAAAGATAAATTTTATAAGTGAGTGGATTTTTGGAAACGACAGAGAGGTAAAGATGGCAAGAAGAAAGAAAGTGATGAAAGTCAAGACAAGAAAGGGCACCGAGAGAAAGGCCTGCAACAGCATTGCGGCAAATAAAAAGAGACACAGCATGTGTAAAGGAGAACAGACAGCTCTAAGTGCAAATCATGCAGTGATTTTGATGAATGTCATTTTAAAGAATGCCTGACAAGTTTCATCAAATAGGCTTGCACAAATAACAGTTATGAGCATTTGATGATTTGTATGTCGAACAGAAAGGAACTTAAATATGAGAGTGCATTTCATTGTCATCTGTTCCCACCATTTTGCAATAAATTGTAACTCCAATTTTAAGGGCTGCAATCTGGCTAGCAGAGATTATTTGCCCCAATTTGTGGAGAGTTTAGGAAGCTCAGGAAAAGTTTGAAAGTGCCCAGTTTAGTGTGAGTATGAGAGAATGTTTTTTTGTTTTCTTTTTGGGAAGAAAATTCATACCCTTTTATTACTTTTGTATAATCCCAGGCTTGTGTGTATGTGTATTTAGATAAAGCAAGTAGGACCCGGCTATACTTTCTAAGCTGACCTTTTCTATTATTATGGGAAATTGTGGTAGAATTATACAGGGTTGTTCTACCCTGATTTACTATTTTTATATAATGTTGTAAAATATACAATTGTACTGTAATGGCTTGTACTGTAATAGGCCAACATATCCAATGTTATTTTCTCACCGTAGTCACAAAAATTGTTAATCGTAGAGTAATATGCATGGCTTTTTATCACTGATGGCATCAAATTCATGTATTTTACCGTACCATTCATTTTATCATTCACTGTAATTCCAAATTTGCAATAAAAGAAAAAAATGTGCATTTTTTGAGTCATGTAATGTTTATTATTTTCCCTTTCTAATTACTTTTGCATGATTTTTTATTTTTTTTGTAGAAAATAGCGTACACCAGAGGTAATTACAAAAGGGTGAGGATAAACATTTTTTAGTTGAACTCAATCAGTTTATTTTATGGATCCAAAAAGGGTATTTGTAGCAATAAGCAAAAACACAATTTTCCAGAGGATATAAAAACATCTTTAGATGCGCAACACACCTTCCAACACTAATATCATATGCTGACTTTATCACAGGGAGAGTATAAAATCAGTTTCTTTTGGTGTAGGGATTTGGAAAAATCCCTCCATTCTGTAGCTGTATTCATTTGACTCTCTCTTTGTGTGTTTTCATTTCCCCGTCGGCCTATCCAGCATTTCATTAGTCCTCAGTGCCAATACCACATTGTCTTAGATCCTGTCACGGCTTTGCCTTAAGCTAATACCCTCATCTCTCTCTTAGTGTACATCTTGTTCCCATTCTCCACTATCATACCTCAAACCATTCTAGTCTTTCCTTCCTCTGACTAACCTCCATCATTTTTGCTTTCCCTTTTTTTCCTGTCTCACTTCTTCTTGCCCTTCTGAGGTGCAGGCTCAGGGCTCTTCCCTTCTGCAAGAGCCAGTTGTTTCTTAAGGTCCAACAGTTTCGCCACCTCTGCTGTGATCACGGCCTTTTCTGCCTTTTGGGCTTTGAGCGCTCGAACCTTGTCCCCCTGTGATAAACAAGATTGAAAGATTTAATAGAGTTCTTACACCTTTATTTGTTTTTGATCAAACACTTCGTGGAAATTTAATTTTGAAATGGCAAGCATTTCACTACGGCGGCAGTTACAAAGTTTGAAATTTTATGATTCCGTATTGAAAAATAAGCAAAATATTTAACGGCCGCATTTGTAGTAGAAATTATAACATACAATTTAAAGATAATTAGGTTGTACAAAAAGCAATTCTAATCAAATCATTAGAAACCTAAACATTGAAAGATAATTTTCCAAAAATAAATACTTTTAAAATAAGCCGCTACTCAGTTCGTCAGTGGGTTGTTGTGCGTGTAGTTTGCATTATGAAAAGAATGTTTTTGTTCATTACGGAAGATAGTATCTGCTTTATTATCCAGTTATAAACGGACTATTTCAGGAAAAAATCGCGCAATAAAAATCATAGAACTGAAAGCAATTTAACTTACAACGCTGTTCGAATAACAAATTACTGATTCAAAAGCGGCTTAAAAATGAAGAACCAGTGGTCTAACCTGCTCAGCCACAGCCTGTGTTAGCTGCTTGGCTTTCTCCGGGTCCACTCCGTTCACCATCGCCACCTCATCGGCGGCAGCAGTAGCTGGCACAGCAGCCGGCTGAGGGCTGGCAGTGCTCTGTGGTGTCTTCTGAAGGTGGAAACACACAGATGAAAATGTTTGAATTTCAGCCGCTTTGGTGGTTATTATTTGTCCAGATTACTCATCACTCAAAATGTCAATGGGATTTTATGAGTCACTATGTGTGAATGGACACCGAATCACATTGGACACATGGAGATGAGTAAAAATTCAATAAATGAGGATGTTTAATTCGCTGCAAGGGTTAGTGAAGGCGTGCGGTAATCAACACTGACACAGCAGCACCAGAGTGGACTGACTCTTCACAAACAAACATCACTCAATACCTTCTCTTTAGATGGTTCATCTTCGGGCTAGAGGCAAGAAGGTTTAGAGAGGGATTATTTTTATCTATATGATGGAGGCTTAATACATAATTTAAACATTTACAGTGTGTTTGCTCTGTATCGTGTTTTAAAAATCAGGCACTTCAAATTAAATCCAAATTCTTATTCATGACGACGGTCTGACAGAGACCTGTGAACAGCTATGCATTATCAATTCTTTATTTCATTATTCATAAAAGGTGAACGTATATTACTACCAGACCTGACTGAACTCATGCACAGACCATTAGGCATCATAAACATCAAATACCTGCTGTCCACCAAATCTTTTCTTCAAAGCCTCAATCTGGTCCGCCTCCAGTTTCTGGAACAATGGACTGACCTGGGAATAAAACGGGTTGGCAGAGGCAATAAAAGGTAAAAATTAAAAATATATATATGCAGGAATTTTTTAAAAAGTTTGCAATTGTCGATCCAGCCCAGGGCCAGTATAGCTGAAAGTTTCACCTGGAGGCTCTGTGCTCATCTTTGAACAAAGAGGATTATGCAAGTAAGTAAGTAGATAACTATGTATGAGAGAATTTGCAGCGAATCTATGATGATCGCCACTGTTAAATGAAACATTACACTTGTAACAAAGGGCACAATTTGTCAGAGAAGGTGTGTGCATGTAGGCTTTGTGTGACATTTAGCAGATGTCGTGTTCTAGTGGTTGTGTGGAGACCACATCCCCAGATCATGATAGCCTTGGTGTTTGAATGCAGCATTGGCAGCCTGCTGCACACACATCACCACAATTAGACCTGAAGGGACAAGTGGCCTGAGAGAAACTTGCTGTTTGCTCGAAGGCTGAACCCTCCAAACACCATCTAGGCTATTATTCTTAAGTGTGTGTATGTGTGTGTTAACAAAACTACAATATCCTCAAGAGTACTGAAATATTGACAGACTGTTGCATCCTCATTGTATCACCCAGCGTCAACATACTGGAGGTTAGACAGGTTTGTGATTCTGCAAATATGCAACCTGTGTGTGTTACATGTCTAGGTCATACTTACAGTGCCAATGCGATGGCCAGCACACAGGGAACATACAAAGGTGCCAGTGCCTTGCAACATCGTATTGACGCAAGATTGCGGGGCGTTGAGTTGATCCCTGATGGTTTGGCTGACTGCTGGCATATAAGGCATGAGCATCACTGACAGCAAGCAGGCGATATTCACAGAAACACCAGTCACGGTGCCTGCACGCTGCCTGAAGAGAACAAACAGATTAATTAGCCAGACAAATTGTGAATCTAAAAGCTTAGAATGGACAGAATTTAGATCCTAAAAACTGCTAATTCACTTGAATATACATACAAATAATTCTGTCTTCTAAGAACTGATCTTACAAATGTAATCTGCGTATGATTAAATCAACTCGACCTGCACTCAGAGATACATGATAAGTCATTTTTCAAAAGGTCAGTGTCCCGTTCCACACTTTACACATTTGAGTCACAACTAATAAACACTGATTTATATATCTCGAATGAAACTAAAGATGTACAGATTGTGTGTAGCTGGTCAAGACTATCTCACCTTTCTGTGTCTCCTCCCTTGATCTTCTTCCACGGTTCATTGACCTGAATGTATTGGTTGCCATGACGAGAGATGTTAAGGATGTGTTTAAGGGCATCGCGGATTCTGGAGAAACATTTTAAGGAAATTGAGAGTAGCATGACAACAGCAGTAGATGGATATTAATCGAAATGAGGGGCATTTTACAACCACAGCGCATGATACACTATCTACTGCAGTATAAGCACAAATAAGGTTTTACCTGATGATACAATTGCCAGTGTAACACTAGTAATGTAAACCTAGATGCAAAATGTACATGTACAGTTATTAATTTTAAATAACTGAATTAAACAAATTAAAGACCAGCAGAAAGATAAGTCTTAAAGGTCATTTTAATTAAACAGTTATAAGTAAATTGCAACATCATCCCTCTGCCATTGCTGTTGACAGGTATGTGATTATCTGGTCTTACTTGACTTTGTCCATGAGCTGGATATACTGCTGCAGCTCCCAGCCCACCAGAGCCAGGAGCCTCTTATCTTCCTGCTGAAGCTCCATCACAGGCACACAACCCTCAAAGAACTTAGCGACAAACATGCCGGCTCTGTAGGAGCAAGGGAGAGGAGGGTTTGTATGAAACGAGGGTCAGAGAAAAATGTTGGAACGGAGAGAGACGAGCAGCAAGAGAAACAAAGAGAGAGACAGAGTGAGAGCAAAGCGAGTGTAGGGCATGTTACTTGACTTGCTAATTGTTTATAAATTATAGATTTTGTTGCCATATGTAATACAGCGCTCTGCTCTGCGTACAGCATTGAGCCATTCCACAGCTCCTTGTTCGCCTCTAAATTGTAGCTGCTGTCTGGAACAAGTAATTTTTCACATGAGTTTTATGTGTACATCAGGAGGATGCTCACAGTGAGAAAGTTTTTGTCATGTCTGATGCAACACACTGTTGTATATTTTACACATCTCTAAGCCTCTGAGGAAGGACTGCCAGACCAAAATGTTTTTACAGGAACGTCAAATTTACAATGAACTGTGATTTTGATGTGTGAGCATGAACTTCACGTGACCTTAATTTGTTGAGTCTACTAATTAGTGAAACTGTCAATCTCTGAGGTTTTTTTCCATCCTGGGGAAAAATGGGACTATTCCTTCAGTTAAAATGACTGAATTAACTTAATCACTAAAGTAGTTCTTTTTGCTGGTAAATATTAAGAACTGATTTAGACATTTTGGTTTGTCTAGCTAATTATTTGTAAAACTGTCATCAAAATGCTTTGACCGAACTGCAATTCGACGGAACACTGCATCCCAGAATCATCCGTAAATCTTGAAACAAACGGGTACAAGATGGACACCCTGTCACTAACGATGTAGTGATTCAAGGATTGGATCCAGGCAAGGACACAATTTCTTTTCTGAAGCAGAATACTTTCTACCTCCAACACCTTAGGCTGGATGCAATCTACAAGATATTTTTGAACCAATTAGGCATCAGCGTCGCTGCCCGAGACCAATTTTGAAGATCAAGGTACTTTGAAAAAAAGCTGCTGAGAAAAATCTTTGATGTAGGATTTAACCCTGATCTTTTAAAAATCATTTGAGGCAATGTAATTGGGGCTAAATTACGCCATCCCAAACAAATTTAGAAAACTAGGGTGAACCTCTTGTAATAGTTAGTGCTGTAACAGACTTTTTCCAATGAGTACAACTATCCGAAAACTTCGTTGTTAATTGGACTGGATGACAGTTTTGCTGCAAATGTACTTTTTGAGTGAAACTCACATACAAAATATGAGCAAATTGAGATGAATTTCCCTACTTTCTATTTTAAGTGACTGATACGAACTAATCATAACAATTACAATGACATGAATGATGTCTCAAATTCAGGAAACAAATATAATTTGTGTTAAACAACCTAAACGGATATCGGTGAACGCTATCTTGTTAGGATAACTGGGAAAAGTAATAATATTTGTAAATCAAATGAAGTAAATAGGAATTCATTATAACATATATGACTATTACCAACCTGTTGATGAAATTGCCCAGGTTATTGAGGAGCTCAGAGTTGTTCTTTAGAGCCATGTCAGCCCAAGAGAAAGCAGAGTCCTGTCCCTCTGGACGCACATACAGAAGGTAGAACCGCCACACGTCAGCTGGGATGCCAGTGTCCTTTGCCATGTCTCCAAACACACCCACACCACGGCTCTTGGAGAATTTTGTGTCCTCGTAATTCAGATATTCTAAAGGAAGAATATACAGTACAGGTTACTGTGCAAGGCTTACCGTGGACAAAATACATCATTTTTGAGTAACACAGCATTCATGTCCATTTCAAACATGTGCTGGGAACCCCAAAGCCAGTCAGATAATCTATCAAATAAATAATTGATCAATCAATCAATCAGTGAAATCAGTCAATTGTAATAAGTGCTTACCAGTGGCAACAAGGTGGTTGACTAGAGTGTAGTTGTCCTGGGCTCCCAGTAGGGAGCAGGGGAACACCACACTGTGGAATGGCACATTGTCTTTGGCCATGAAGTTGTACAGCTCCACCTGGTGGTAGAGACACAACAACGCACTGAGAGGATGACATCATATTAGATCATCATGAGATCATCCAGTTCAAAGAGGACTTATCTGCTCTCCCCAACCCCCATCTCTCTCTCTCTGCAAATACAGGGCATCACACACTCATAACAGGGAGCTCAATCCTGGGGTTTTAGATGGTGAGCGATGAGATGATCCAGTCAGAGTGAAGAAGATAGTGATGCTTATGAGAACAAACATATATATATATATATAATGTATTTATTTATTTCTTTTTTGATGGATCAGATTGTAAGTCAGTTGAGACCATATGTAAATGAGCAAGTTAGCCATTTACCACTGGCTTCTTGTTTGACATTTGCTACTTTATGTATGGGAAGCTGTGTGAATGGTGCCCTTAAAATAACAAACTCAAGAGTATGCAGAAAATGTGAAATGGCTCCTCCTATTCAAGCCAAGTGGAGCATAGCTTTACAAACAACAAAAAGCTAGCAAATCTTGGGTAGTATGATGATGCTGAGACTTGTATTTCAGAAGGTGGGAATCTTGAAATCATGAAACCACATTAGCCTATAGTATACCGTCTTCACTATACTCCACTGTGTATACGCTGTAGCTTTGGGTATAAAACTGAAGGCTAAATTAATTCATAATCGAAGAGGTTATGTCTCTCTCTGTTTCACATCAGGGTTATATGGGGCTAGGAATTACACTCTGTTCTAATGGAGGGTGAAAAAGACCAGATGGGGCAATGAAAAAAGCAATCAGACCCATTCTGTGATGAAAAGAGGACAAAATCTGTGCCAGGCATGTTCATCAGTACTCTGTATGGCTCATAAATTCTGACAACGTGTGCTGGGGGGTGGTACCTGATGAGGATTCTTCCACCACTTTTCCCATTTGTCGGTGTAGTTGGCAGTGATGGACAGATAACCAATGGGGGCGTCAAACCACACGTAGAACACCTGCAGAGGCAGAAAGAGAGCTTTGACTGACAACAGGCATGCCTTTTTTTTCTTTGGTATAGAAATTAATAATGAATGACATGAAAAAGAACACAAATATTAGGAGGAATAAATTATCAAAACGCACAAGGACCTAGACACAAAAGTGATGGATAGTGTGGAAGAAAGTTTTAGAACTGTGTAGTAAAAGAAGTGGTCTGTGTCAAAACATGCTTAGACAAGCCAGACTTGAAAGGTCTCCCAGTGAGACTTAAGTGTGCTATTAGGTATCATTAGTCAGTACAGCATTTGTAGGCAGTTAATGAAGTGCATAGTCATTTCCGATGTTTCATTAGAAATAAATATGACCTAAGATATTAAATGTTTGCATTCATTACCTTGCTCAGCAGGCATAACTGAGCAGTTATATTATGTTTTGATAAAAAAAGGTTATCGAGTGGAATAAGCATCTGTCTTAGGGTATGCAAGCCAAACCAAAGGCAAACAAATGCTATCTAACCGCTAAATCTGCAACGTGAAAAATTGGATTCTCTTAGATATGACATTAGCAGACCTTCTCTTTAAAATCAGGGTGAGGTACTGGCGTTCCCCAAAGCAGGTCCCTGGTGATGCAGCGTGGTTTAAGTCCGTCTCTTAGCCAGGAGCGAGTGATTTGTTTGGCGTTTGCTGTCCAATCTCCTGTGCTGGTTGATTTCTCCAGCCACTGCTCCAACTGAGTTTCTAGCTGCAAAGAAAAAGAGGGAAAAGGAAAATGCTGAAAAAAAAAACACCCGGTGTCTTAACTCTAAACCACAGCTTAAGAAAGAGTAAAGCCGTTTATATAATAAAATTACCAGAGGGATAACTGCCTTCCACAAGCTGTCTTTGAATGCTACCTTAAACTTGCTAAACTGGATTACTCTGTCTCCATCCCTGTGACTAAAGAAGCAGTGTATAACTGGGTGAATGGCCAACATAGGACATTGCAGAGCAGTGTGACAATCATACCTTTGGCAGGTCCAGGAAAAGATGTTTGGAGGAGCGGATGACAGGAGTCTGCCTGCAGACCTTACACTGTGGTTCCTGGAGGAGAAAGTCGTCAACAATGATCATTACTGATTCGGGCAAAATTTACCCTGACTTTTAACCTAAATTTGTCATTTTGCTAAGAATTTATTTATCCATGGAAGCAAAAGCAACATAAAGAGTTCCAATGTACCAACAATACTACATTAGGCAAATAGTAGGTTATTATCGCAGCCTCCTTAATTAATGAGAAAGTCTTTTTAGATTCCTAGTTCTGCACCCAAGTGAAACATACATTTTTACAAAAGAGGTACAGATGTCTCCAGCAGCAGCCTGAGTAGACAGAAATGTGCTGCTGCTTCAGTAAGTGATACATCTTGAATATATCCCATCATAGACTGCATTTCACAAGTAAAAGCAGATTATTTCTTCCTTTATATATATTTTACAGGGAACAATAAAAATGATAATAATAAATAAAAATTTTAACATTTCTGCAAGTTAGATCTTTTAAGACATTTTGTACCACAGAGATTGCACTTTATTACCTGTTTAACAAAAGATTTAATCACCACCAATTTCCCTTTTTTAAAGGGAGGTTTATGGGTGTCTGACAGATGCGACCACATACATTTCAGAAAAAAAAATATACATCTGACATTACAGCCGATACATAACTTTTCAAGAGCTGAAGATACTCTGTGATATTCCAGTTTCTACCACCATCATTTTCTTTACAGTAATCAACAGCTCTAGAAGTGGATGAGGACGAGCCTCCCCTTTACCCTTTCGATCACTTCAGATATACAGCCTGCTCCTCCAAACTCACCCTGAGCTCCACAGCATTGATGAGCCGCCCACACTTGTCACACTGATCACCACGAGCTTCTGGGTATTTGCAGTGAGGACAGATGCCTTCTACGAAGCGGTCAGCCAGGAAACGCTGACAATTTTCACAGCGTAGTTGCTCAACTGTGTCTTCTACAAGGAAACCATTCTTGTGGAGTCGCCAGAAAATATTCTGAGCTATCCTGAAAACAATAACAGAGTAAAAATGTGGCTGAAAGGTTCATTGGGAATTGTGCCTGTGATGCAAGAGAAAGACTTGACAGTTGTCCTATGTGAGGACTCACTCGCCATTTAAACTTGATGACAGTTTTGTTTTCTAACTTAGATTGGTACCGCTTTACTATGTTGAAAATGGTGTACATTTTTGGAGCCAATATAGCAAATAGAAAATACAGCAGTATACTTTTAAAAAAAAAAGAAGTTTAAGGGAAGAGAGTTTGCGTTATTGATTTAGTAAGAAAAATGTGAATTTTAAAGGGTATGAAAAAACAAAACTGATGGTGATCTTTGGTTCTGGGCTGGTAAATCTAAAATCAAAGACCTAACCTCCAAAGTACTTCTCATAAATCAGGTCAAAAGTCTTTAATCTGTAGGCTGTTTTCATTTGTCAAAGAACATGGTGCTGGTGCATGGTGTTTGATGCCTTTTATGTTGTACAATATCAAAGCAAAGGCCTGAAAACAAGAGTTTTTATCTTTGTAATCCTTTCCAGCGTACAAGAACTAAGATTTAGATCTAATCTTTAATGAAAAAACTGCTTTACTTTTGTATCCCATTTCCCATTTTAAGTAGGTAAACTCAGCAACACCATTTCCACACACACACTGCCAAAGAAGTCAAACCCTCTCCATTGCTTTCTTTGCTTGAATAATTGCTTAGAGGAACAATCTATAATACTGCAACAACAAATTGACATTTTACAAAGAATGTCCAATTTATTTTTCCCTGACTTACTCTGCCAATACCTTCTGATTTGCCAGATTTTATTTTAGTAGTTTAGATTTGAAAAGTGATACTGCTTCTTAAATAAATACATTTTATTTATTTTATTCCTTTACTATTAAGTGCAGTCTCATTTAACAGACTTTCACACTTTGGTTTAGATGACATGTGTTGTACCAATGTTTTATTGGTATTGTATTTACAGACACTATATACTGCTTAATCCTCACTAGGGTTGCCAGTCTATCTACCTATGGACAATTTAGAATCACCAATTAACCTCAACATGTTTTTGGACCTTGTGGGAGGAAGCTGGAGAACCCAGAGAGAACCCACGCTGCACAGGGAGAACCTGCAAACTCCACGCAGAAAGAACTGGCGACCTTCTTGTTGCGAGGCAACAGTGCTACCAACTGCACCACCTTGCAGCCCCTATTTACAGACATGTCAAAGCTTAACTACAAAGTTAAAATGAATATTTTTAAACAGGATTTTTTTTTTATTTGGTAAACTGCTGGAAAGCAAACAGTAGTAACCTATGTCCAACGATCCCACTTCATAATCTCTGAGATTATATACAGTAGAATTTATAGTTGAGTGGGCTGGATGTCCACATTAGCACGTACGACACGATTATGCTAATCCTATGTTATGTAATTTTATAGTAAGTACAAAGTAATCATATGAAAACATGTTAGTCCTTTCCTTCCACATCAGAGTCACATCCAAAAAATATCAGGGCCAGTGTCTTGAAGCCAGGGACTTCTCTATTTAAAGAAACCTTTGCTTGTTGAAAAAAGAAAAAAAAAAAACCTAGTCTTTAATTGCTAAAATAAGATTCAAATTTTGTCATCGGTGGCCATGAACAGGCCAACTCACTTACTCTGTCTGCTTCTCCGTGGTGGTTCTACCAAAAAAGTCAAAGTCAATTTGGAACCATTTGTAGATGCTGGAGTGAACAGCGTGGTACTTGTCACAGATCAGTTGCGGTGTCAGGCCCTCCTCTCTGGCCTTGTTCTCTGTGGCTGTGCCATACTCATCTGTGCCACACACAAACAACAGGTTCCAGTCTCGCAGGCGGCCATACCTAAGAGAAGTAGATAGACAGAAGGATTAAGTGGTGCAGGAGTTAAGAAAAAGACAACTGATGTAGATGAACTGAGAAAGAAATGAAAAAATATAGAGAGCAGAAAAAAGATGGAAGATAAAGTGGATAAGGAGAGAATGGATAACCTCTTGGTGAGGTAGATTATAATGGACAGCTGTCATTGTAATATTCATAGCACTGTTAAATATATTACAAGTATCCATATGCCTATATATTACATATGTACATGATTTCTATGCTTTTAGGTATTGAATATAAAGATGTGTGTGTGTGATTCCTGCTAGACATATGTTGATAATCATCTTCTTTTTTTTTTTTTTTAACCAAATGTGCACTGTACTCAGAAAAGACAGAGAAGATTCAATTTCTACCTGGAGAAGACATCAGCACTGAGGACACAGCCAATGATGTTACCCAGGTGGGGGACATTGTTGACATAAGGCAAAGCACTGGTCACCAGGATGTTTCTTTTGCCTTCCTGTGGCAAACTGAATTACAGAGAAAGAAAGCAAAAACAGAACTGAACTGAAATCAGCCTTAACATTATGCATCTCATGTCTCAACTCACTATAATGTTAGATGATGACTGCACAAAGTAAATTTTGAAAAGGTGAGGAAAATCACGTTGATTTATGCAGGGGTGTTGTTCAGACTTTATAAGAAGATTTCTGGGTAACATGTTAGTGAACATGGTTCTTATAACATCCTAAAGTATAGTACGCAGTACGCATTTCCTTCCTGCAAGTCACTCTGAACACAAGGATCTGCTTATTGTCTAGACTGGAAAAAAGGCCCTTTATTACTTACATAGGGTGTTGTCTGTCTGTCACCACAGGGCTGGTGCTCAGACCCTTACTCCAGGTGAGAGCAGCTGCTTCCATTTCCTCTTCTGAAAAATCACGCTCGCCTTCCTCACCCTAAACAAACACAAAGATATAGAGAACCTTTAACAGGGTTTTATACAAGCTTGTAAGGTTAGTAATCTCCACAAGAGAGTAGAGAAGATAAAGAAGTAGTGATGTAACTTACAACCTATATGTTCTACATCCTAGCACATTTGTTAATTTAGCTTTCACTAAGCCAGGTTAAGTATCACTGGGAAACTGTATCTGCATGACATGAGAGCACTACTCAATTTAAGCGAGCTGAATTCAAGTCGTGATCTGCTTTGGCTATTTTAGCGCATCAACACCTTGAAAAAAGACAAAGAAAATAAACCTTCCTAGAAACCTCACATGTACATCTTTCCTGAGGCATATGCACAAATCATGTTAGGCTGTGAAGCTCCTTCCAATCGATATTGTTCTGTAAGAATGCTTCAAGTCTAATAGTTATGCTGATAATCTAGCAGATACCTCAGCAGGGTTGCTGTTGCACGGCTGTGTGTCTCTGCACTGGTTGCTCTGAGGGGCAGGCTGCCTCTGCATGTAACTCTTCATGCCCTGCAGGCCTTTTCCCTGCAGCACTTTCTGAGCAGCAGACAGGCAACTATGTATAGAAGCCACACGGTCGAACCAACTATTCACAGATTTGTGTTCACCTGTAAAAGAGACGGAGAATTAGAGACGGAGAAAGAGTAGAGACAAGACGGGGTGAAAAGGAGAAAAATAAGGTAAAAGGTCACAGAAAGGATCACGTGTGTGTGTGTATATATATAAAATAAGGGAATGAGAGATGGGAAATGAAAAAATTTTAAAGGCAGAAAAGAGATAAGACGCCAAGTAAAGTAAAGCAACAGAAAAAGAAAATAAACAAACCTAGAGGGGAAGTCAAGGTTAGTTCATAGATAAACAATTTAAGCAACGCTAATATGTTTTTTTTTTTTTATTATTATTATTATTATTATTATTAATTAGTACTCACCCAATGCTAGTGAAGAGTCAGATAAAACAGGGTACAGTGCGGCCCACAAAACAAGATCAGCGAGTGAAACAGTATCCTGAAACACAACACAGTTTAACATATTTTTAAGCAGTTACTCTAAAGTATTCATAAATTCCCATGTCTGAAAAACCCTGAACAATGCAGAGGAGTTGACCTATCTGAGGCTCTTTAACTTTTATGTGAAGCACAATTGTGAGGACTATTTGCAACATAACTGGAAGTATATGTACAGCTGTGACTATCTCACTGTGTGTGTTTACCACTGTTTTTCCTTTAGTTTTATACAGACCCATGGTACGAAAGGAGCTACATGTGGCACAGCACTGGTGCTCAGTTAAGGTCAACTAAACCTCAAAAGAGACATCATGAACTTCTTATATTATATTGATCAAAAAGGCCTTGTTTGAGTGAGTATTTTTGTCTTTATCTTCTCATTGTATTGACATTATATTTGGCAACTAAACACTAACAAATAAAACAGCTGAATATGTTGATACTGTACCCCATTTAAATATGGCTTGCCCCCCTTGGTCAAGCTTTGGTCCAAGAACTTCAGGGGACCCTGGAGGACCTTGGACACCTCTGATCCTTTTCCCTGCAGCACTGCCATGTGAAGAGCCTGTAGCAGTGCAGGCTGCGCAAGTAAGATAAAACAGAGGTTAATTAGAATTGATCGAATGACATCAGATCAAGTAGTAAGTCAAAGTACTGTGACTGAGTTCAACAGTAAATTTACTTAAATCCTACACAGACAAGAGAGACACATTTCTTACCACTAGTTTCTGTACCTTGTTCTTTTTAGAGTAGACGTTTTAATCATTTAGGTGCATGGATTTATGTCCATGTAGTTAAAAGAAGCCCGGCAAGATGATCATGTACCAGAGAATTTATAAAAGCATTAACTTGAAATTACGTTTCGCATGTTGATCTAGTGTTTCGTAAAACAGATTACCAGCAAACTGAGGGGTTGATTTTGTTATGTAGAGCTTACCTGAAGATCTGTGGCCTCCCATTCAAGCCACTGGTTGCAAAGCTCACTGGATTCTTGTCCACTTACTTCAAATAGATATCTAAGGTGTTAAAAATGTGAATGAAAACAGAAGGAAATCCTGTCAAACAGTTTCAGCTTACTCATAAAAAGCACACAACGTAAACATAAACATAAAATATCTGCAACATGTATGTACTATTCCTAAGAGTTGGATACAGTGCATCTCCAAATTTTGCTGCAGTGTGAAACAATTTCAAATCTTAGCAATTCAATTTTATTGATGTTTTTACACTATTTTTGTGGTTGGCCTTAGTTTACGGTATATTCACAGCATAATCAAACAAATATACAGTTGAAACCAGAAGTTTACATACACTGTATAAAAAGACATAACCGTTTTTTCCCCCACAGTGAAACGAGTCCTATGCTGACATGGGCTGAAAGGCTACTCAGAGAGGAAGAAGCCATTACTCCAAAAACAACAAAAAACAGCCACATTACAGTTTGAAAATGCATACAGGGAAAAAGACCTTAACTTTTGGAGACATGTCCTGTGGTCTGATGAAACTAAAATGGAACTGTTTGGCCATAATGATCATTGTTATATTTGGAGGAAAAAGGGAGAAGCTTGCAAGCCTGAGAACCCATCCCAGCTGTGAAGCACGGGGGTGGCAGCATCATGCTGTGGGGGTGTTTTGCTGGAGCCTATCCCAGCCGACTTAGGGTGAAGGCAGGGGACACCCTGGACAGGTCGCCAGTCTATCACAGGGCCACACTTAGAGACAGACAACCAAGCACACTCACATTCACACCTACGGACAATTTAGAATCACCAATTAACCTCAACATGTTTTTGGACTGTGTGGGAGGAAGCCGGAGAACCTGGAGAGAACCCACGCTGCACGGGGAGAACATGCAAACTCCACGCAGAAAGATCCCGGTGCCCCCACCGGGACGCAAACTGGCAACCTTCTTGCTGCGAGGCAACAGTGCTACCAACTGCACCACCCTGCAGCCCCCAAATGTAAATAATTTTAGAAATTCTAACCTACCTAAAACATGAAAAGTTTAGTCTGATTTTATGTCAGACAGTGAGAAAAAAAAGGTTCTATGTCTTTTTATGCAGTGTATGTAAACTTCTGGTTTCAACTGTATTACTGGATCTATCCGATTCATGCATATGTCATTGCAGTTTTAAAAAGATTAATGAATGTGTCCCCTCCAAATTGCAAAAACTCTATTTATATTTAGCTAGGCACACAGTTTTGCTTGCATTTGCAAAAAAATTGAAATACTGATCTCAGAGATTTCTCCTTTAAGCCCAATAACATATTAAGGAAGTTTGTTTAGTTGGGCTCATAGCAACAAAACCTAAGACACCAATTCTAAAGCTATCTTGGTACCAACTAAGGTCAGATAAAATATTTGCTGTTGCTGAACTGACTCTTAAGATTATATACATCTCAAAAAGTAGAGGCATTGATTACAAGCTACAACATTCATGTCAAGTTATCGCTGTCGTCAAGAAACAGGGAAGCAGGAAGGACTATCTATGATCTACTGACCGGCAGATGGCATTGGAGCTGAAAAGGTGTAGTCCACTGGGCAGAAGGAGGGCTGGCAAAACTGGACGGCTAAGAAACGGCACCACTTTCTCTGAAAATAAATAAATAAATAAAAATTCCAAATAAATTTCCACATCAGACGAGCAGAGCACATTTCGGGACAAGTTTAACTGGATTCTGTTGCTTATTAATTCTAGTTTGATGACGACTCAAGTTTTTTTTTTTCATACAGCATGCTTTATTTCATTACTTTTACCTTATTAAATTTGTAACATTTTAGGGTTTGCATAAAACAATGCATAAATGACAAAAAATAAAGCTTTGTCATGTCAGTTCTATCAACACATTTTTACTTTGTTCAAGAGATTTTTCAGCAAAGAAACTTGCATGAGTCATGCACTTCAGCGATACAGTTCACTACTTATCCCTCATCCAGTTTAAATGTGTGCATTTCTGAGTACAGGTCATTCATTTATGCACAGTGGCTGCATCCCAGGTGGTCCTGGTTATTTATTTCTGTGATCCAGCTCCCAAGAAAGGACTAGCACACATCTGGGATCAGACCACCAGTATGAAGCTGGGATATATTACCATTGCATTAGAATCTAATTCCTTTCCACAGTAACACAGAAGATGACAGAAGATCATCTGGATAATAGATAACCTCAGAGAGTAATAAGTAAGCAATCCTTTAGTACAGGGTGAACTAGATGCAAAACAAAACACACTGCATTAAATGCATTGCTGAATGTTGCAGAGGCAGACTTCTAGCATTAAACTGGCTCTCTTTTGAAAACATTGTCAGAAATGAGTCAGAATTGCAAATGCCAAATTAGTCATTTGACATTAGTCATTAGTCCTTAATCTTTTCCAGGAGGGAGGAGTGATTTCATTGAAATCAATATCAAGATAATCAAAAACCTTTTCAGTCTGGTTAAATTCACAAAGTCAACTTTAATGTTGGACTCTCGCTGCAATTTAGACAGGCTCCTGGGTACCTTGTAAAGTTTTCTTCTGGGTTCAGCCTGACCTGGCTGGCAGGAATAGCAGAGTCTATTTGGCATGCCAGATTAGATGTTTACCTGAGATTGTTGGCAGGTTCCAGTCCATCTGATTACTTAGACAAAATAGTTCTAATTTCCCACACAACAGACATGCTGATTATACACAATGATGTTTGAAAATATGGTGGAATGAGTAAAGTCACTGCATAAAAGTTGTCATATGTGGCTTCACTATTTAACGCTCCACTTGTAATTACACAGCTGTGTTTAGCTGTAATGTTTTTCAGACAAATAAAGATAAATAACGATTATTTAGTAGCAAAACTAGACTGGTTTTCATCTGTGTAAAAAAAACAAAACAAAAAAACAAAAAACTGTCTAAAAGCACAAAGAATACTATCTAGAATAAAGTCACGTTGCTCAAATCAAGGTATTGGATTAAATATAACCACCAGTTTAAAACATTCAACCAGACTAACACTGTGGTCAATTGTACCTGTAGCTATGTACTTCTAATCAAAGACAACGTGAAGCTGCACAAACAATAACAAAGCAAGACAGACAAAGCAATGGCGTACAGTAAGAGTATTTTCTAGCTGCTTCTCAGATACAGATACGGTTCACTACATGCATTGTGCCTGACACTGACAGGCAGATATGTCTTGCTGAAAGCTAGTTGTGCAGCTAGCTTAGTATTACACAATAACAACCGTCTGTTAAAGCACACATTTATCCTAAACGTGACAAGACGACATGTTACCGTAAGCAGTACCAAATCAAATTTGTCAGAAGTCGTAATTACAGTTAAGTCACAGGGTTAAGTTAAGCTAACCATGCTTCCTTACCTTCGTGGTTGACATACTGGACGCTACACTGAACTCCTGTCACTTCTAAGGCAGCTAACACCTTCAGGCAATGCGGGTTGCCTTCGCTTACGAACAGCTTCATGGTGCCGTTGGTACCTACTCCGCTGTAAGACTGACGATTTGCCTTAATGGTGGCGATTTTCTAAACTTTGAAGCGAGACAAGTAGCTGACAACTTTGCCGGCGAGTGCCGTTCACGCTGATGCAAGCACTGTTGACTCTATTAAAAATGGCGGACGTGTAGTTTTGCGAGGGCTCCGTGTCGGTAAGAGAAACTGTAGCTGGTCGCTTAGGAGACTACACATCCCATACACCTTTTCGAAAAGCAGCTCATTGACACACATCCAGTCTGCTTGTTGTAGTTTCTAATACAGCACCGCCGGGCGGGAGTGGTGTCGTGTGTCGCGCATTTTTTACCGGGCGACGTCGGGATATTAAACGAGCGCCGTCTGTTCTTGTAATCTGATTGGTTCGGTGCAAAATCATATTGGCCGATTGTAGCCAATCTTACGCCACCAAACCCTGAACAGCACAAGCTATTTTGTGCGCTTAAAGAACGACGAGGCTCCATCGTCATGGGCTGTAGGGGCATGCAAGTGCCCATGCGTGACTGTTGATTTACAAAAGTGTAGGTAAATTATGTGAAGTTATCCTTTTTTTTTTTCCCCCCACGAGAAAAACGCAGCAAACTTACGAAGACACAACTGCTGATCTCTCTGCAGTTCACTCCATAAACACAACTGAGCTGTCACCACGTCGCTGCAAGGTGAGTGATGCAAAGGTTTTTGAATTGCTGCTGAATTGCTGAGACAGAGAACTTATTTTCTGCTAAGTATTCATCTAAGACATAGCGTTTCTGTGATGCTCACCCTCGTCATTTTTATCTTCTCTGGTACTGGTGCAAATCTAGAAATGTTATGGTGTGAGGAATCTTAGGTTTGTTTTTGCAACATTTGGTTACAGGCAAAAATATTTAATTCCTTCTCAAATATCCAAAGTATTGTAGCATTTGATTTACTGAATCATCTTTTAACCTAATAATTACCAATCTGTACTGTTATGTAAATTTCTAATTCTTTATTTTGACAGTACAAGCTGATTAACGCCTTTATGTGGTGGGTTCAATAAAAAGTACAGTGTCACAATGCGCCTATCTGCTGTAAAGTTAGCGCATAAAAGTCATAGTCTTTTGAAATTACCAGAATATACATTTTTAAAGACAGCAGTCTTTAGTGTTGTGAGCCTTTTTAGATAAGGAAATAGCAAATTCTTTCTTGTCTTGACAACAATGATGTGTGTGTTTTGTGCACTGATTGTCAGAAAAGTTGCAGGCCAATGCAGCACCTAATCTATTCTGCCTCCAAAAATAGGTCATAGGTTTACTTTTACTAAAATAAGAAGTGATGTTTTTCCAAAACAGTTATTTTTCCACATCACAGTTTTAGACCACATGTACCTACCACAACTGCTCAAACTCAGCTAGTGTACTGAAGCAGAGGCACAAAGGGCCCACTCATTGACCCAACACATGCCTAAAACGTTTAAACCTGCAACCATTTCCTGTGGAAGAGCACTTTCCACTTTTTAGAGTTTCCTGTTGAACCCCTCTCCTTCTACACACATCATTTGACGGCTCATGCACTAGTTTTCTCCTTTTGTTTTAATGTATGCACACCTAGTACTTCAGACAATGGTGCACTGTATATCATCACTACAATGGTGTAGACACCATGATCCCATTATTTACCATCTCTTTAAATGTCACACTGATAAGAAGTGCTAATCTCGACAGTTTGCATATGACGTTTTCATGCGGAAATGTTTGCATGCCTCTGTGAGTGAGTTAGCCCTTACATGCTTCACAGAAAGTGCATGGATGGGTTAACCACAGGGTGTGATGGAAACAGCTTGACTGACGCATTGCTTTTTTGCTGTTTCATAATCATTCTTAAGTCCATGCAAAGCAGGAGATTTGCTCCCTTTTTTGCCAGCCTGTGACGACACAAGCTTGAAAGATTATTTTTCACTTGCAACTTTGCTGATTAAAAGTGCCCTGTACCATGTGCAGCATTAGGACGAGGGTTACAAGTTCACTGTAATTACTCGTGTGCCCCACACACTGCTGTTGTCAATGCTGTGTCAAAGAGAGATTGAGAGACTGAAAAGTTTTGCATTGTGGTATGTTGCTAGTCGGATTAATTTGCAGCTCTGGCATATCTGAGCAAGGCAGTGTGTGTGAAATGTCTGGATGCTTGCATGCATGCTGTCAGGTGTGGAGCAAAATTATACCGTAGAAACGCTTGTCTCACTTGTGTGCTTTCGACCAGGGGACAGCCTCACCACAGCTTTGGTTTTACATGCAATATGCTGACATCTGGTCTTCCCTCCCACATCTGACAGATAGATGTTTCTTTTATTGTGTTCATTTACTAGTTGGTCTCTTAGTTTAAATGTGCTTCAGATTTGATTAACTTTTCGTGACTTTGAATTTTCTCTCAATGAAATAGCCTTGCTACATTGCTGTTTCTCCACCCTTTCTACCTAATTTGTATCTCGCAAAGAGTTCTCATGACCACAAGCTAGTCATGTGATTTTGCATGACATACTACAAAGAGAGAGAGGGGGGGGGGGTCTCAAACAGATTATATAGAGATTAAAGTAGATTTAAAACACATTCATTTTTTTTACAGCCAGTTTATTTGGTGCATCTAACTGAAACTGTAGCACCCAACAACCCGACAATAAATCCAACTTTCATTAGGATGAAAGTGTTTTTGTGCAAACTGTTTCAGAGAGGCATTTACTCAGTGTTGGGTCAGTATTGCAGGCTGGAGTTTATGGTGCTGTTCTGTTGTCACACTGTGCAATGCCTAACATTTTATAGATCCTGTTTATACAGCTGAGGACATACTAAACTGAATGTACTGTGTATCTTGAGGATCCCAGTGTCGAAAAGATTTTTAGGACAGCCTTGTGCAATGTTTGGCAAGTATAGATTTAAATGTTGTAATTATCCATCCATCCATCCATCCATCCATCCATTATCTATACACCCCTTAATCCTCACTAGAGTCGTGCGGGGCTGGAGTCTATCCCAGCCGACTTAGGGCGAAGGCAGGGGACACCCTGGACAGGTTGCCAGTCTATCTACCTATGGACAATTTAGAATTACCAATTAACCTCAACATGTTTTTGGACTTGTTGGAGGAAACCGGAGAGCCCAGAGAGAACCCACGCTGCACGGGGAGAACATGGAGACTCCACGCAGAAAGAGCCCGGTGTCCTCACCGGGATGCGAATCGGCGACTTTCTTGCTGTGATTCAATGGTGCTAGCCACCGAGCCACCTTGCAGCCCATGTTGCAAGTATAGTTGTTTTAATTATTGAGTAATTTGCGGTCTTGTATTGATTATCTGATTAAGTATTTAGTCTCTAGAATTTCAAAAAAAGTAAAAAATAATCCTCACAATTCCTCAGAGCCCAAGATGGAGTCTTCAAGCTACAGTGTAGTTCATGAATTACAAAAAAGCAGCACATCCACAAGTCCATACAAATATTTTTAAACATTTTATTGCTTGAAAAATGTCTGAAATGATTACTCAGTGGTTAAAATTACCGTAACTTTTTTATTATTAAACTAGTTTTGGCTGCCTTAATGGATTTTATTCTTTGTGTTATCTTGCATTGAAATATTTGTGTCAATATGTTATTCCCAATTTGTAGGAAAGTGCAGTAAATAAAACCATAAACTATCTGTGGCTTCTGCTGAATACAGTGACTTATGGCTACATTATGACTTCAGATACTCCAGTCAGAACAAACCAGGTAACTATTATGATGTCTCTATGAAAGCACCTTAAAATGTCACAAGCACTGAAGAGTGTAGTAGCTCCACTTATATTTACATTTGTGTTTTGTTTTGTTTCTGCTTTTGTTTTTGTTATTAGTGCAATGAGTTGCTTTGCTTTCACCAGGTTGTATTGTGCATAGGTACATTACTATATACAGCACATCTACATGACAACATATATTATTGCTGAAGTCTTGAAAGAAATACTTTCTTTCGCTGATTTGACATGCTACTACATATACGGTCACATCATTTTAACTGAACAAAGTTTGCTTTAGAGGTGAAAGATCAGTCGATCAACAGAGTAACATTCTACAGGTGTTTTGTAATCAATCAGTCAAATGTTTTAGTCATTTTAGAGAAGAAGTAGGAAAATGTTCATTCTCGAGGCTGAGTTCTCAAATGGAAAGACTTTCTGCTTTTTTTCACATGACACTAAGCTAAACAACGGCATCACATGGGCAAACACTAATGTTTAGACAGCTCCCAACCCTTATTATCATTGGTGTAATGTTCCTTTACTGAACAGATAACCCCTCTAACCCTCGGAAGGCATCAAAGCTGTGTCTATGTGTGTGCCTCGTCTCTGTACCGTTTGCCTTGGAGGGTTTAGCTGCTCTTCCTTGTGCCCCAACAGTATCGTGCTCACTTCAGCAGCACATCGCTGAAAGTGGGTCTTCGACTTGCCTGATAGCTTTTGACAGCTCACTCTCATCCCCGGTGGATCAATGGAGCTCAGCACTCTTCATTAGAAACATCAATGTACCGCACATTCCCACAGGCTCAACAACAACCCACCAGCCCAGTCAGTGAAGATTATTTTTTTTATTTTCCAAACTATCATTCTTGACTGATATGTGACATTTTATTTTTTTCAACAAATGTAGGAAGGAAAAAATACTTGTTTGCCTGTTACTAACTGATGCTTAATATATGAGTATTCACAACAATTTAAGCATTGTTGATCAAACATCACCTTTCATGTAAAAAAAAAGACAATGTGATTATTGTCTATTTTGGTTTACATCATATGTCATTTCTAGTACCAAAGGATGAATCATTCTTGTTAGTGCTGAAACTATTTGTCACATTAAGATACAATAGCCAAAATTTTGATAATAACTTCATCTTTAAAGTAATTTTTTCATTCAAAAAATATCTGAATATTTGCCGGTTGTGGTTTTCTCGGATAAGCAGATTGCTGTCTTTCGTGTTTTAATCTTGGGGTTTAGGACTGTTCATTGCACAAAACAAGCAATTTGACAATGTTGCCTCGGACTGGGCTGTAGTTATGATCACCATTATCACCATTATGTCAAATTTTAAAGTGTAAATGATGAATTCCTTAAATCCAGAGTTGTCATGTACAATTATGAAGATTGTCTTTGAAAACAAAGTCGTGTCATTCAGTTGACTTAAAAAAAAATTATGATACTCCCGTATAATCCGATACTCCTGTTTGATGTTAAGAACAACATTTTGTGCTGTTTCTAATAAGCTTCTGATTATAATAAGAAGCATTTTCTTCTGCTTATTTTCCTTACTGAAATACGCTTTTTACTTTTCAGCCAGAAATATACTAGCAGTGTAATTTTCACCTTCTACTTCTTTTTCCCTGTAAAATGCCTAAGCTAATTAAAAAATGTGATGCTTGAATTAATTCTTTCAAGAGTTTAAAAAGCCCCCTGGGCAATCCTGCGCTACTTTGCCTAACTGGCATACATTGGTCTGTCTGGTTGTTGTTTATATTCAAATAAGGGGAAATGAGAACTTGAATTATACAAGTGAACGCTCTGAAGGAGTTTGCTATGTGTCGATGCAGGCTGCAGGGTTCATTGTAAACACGAGTGTTGCGTCAGCAAACGCTTGAAATGATGGCATCACACATATGAAATGTTGTTATGTGCAACAAGGAAAAAAAAATAACACATACGAGAGACACTGGAGACAGTAGTTGGCCACAGAGGTTGTTGTCATGATGACAGTAGTGAGTCTGAGCCAATGGCTGCTTTACTGTCATCATCTGCTTTTTGATTGGCTCTCTGACAATGTACTCAGCTAATCATTGAAATAATGCAGCCCACCTGTTTCATTGCATATACATAAACACACCCAGACATATACGTGCACACACAAAAGCACACATATGCATTTACACATATTCAGCAGGCAGCCGTCACACTGGGAAACGCACTGTGTTTCAGTGTCTCTCTCTAGTCTAATCATCAATAATGCATGGCTTTGGGAGGATGAAAGGCTGTTTTGGCTTGAGGCATGTGTCTCATATGGAGAGAGAGACATCAGGGCTCGTAGTTATAACTGTACATCCATAGACAAAGTGAATGCTCCTTTACATGGCTGTCCTCAGTAGAACTGTTCCGCAGGCTGAGACTAGGCAGATTTAACGCCCAATATGCAGTTTTTCAAATTAACTGATATCAGGAAAGTCATTTTTTTTCTTGATTTTATTGCAGATCTTTTTCTTGTGTCTGCATTGAGGGTCTTAGGATAGACGGTTTTGAATGTTGTTCTTTTTGCAAAGACAAGATTGTAAAGAGATACAGGCCGATTTGGGATTTAAAGAAACATCTTGACTTTTGGTGCAGCAACATTGACACTGAACTTGTTTATTGCTCATTCCTAAAACTACATGTTAAATGTAAAAAAAATCTTGATTAGTCTAAGTTTAGGCTTTTCCTTTCTTATTTAATCTGTTTCGGGTGTAGTTTTGTTCAAATCATGTATCATACAGTAGCATTGATTTTAGGGAAATTTCAAGGTGCTTCTGGGCCTATTCTAAGATATACTGCTGTGCTACAACTCCTTTTCCCATAATGTATGATGTGATGCAATGACTTTTTCGTCACAAGCCTTAGCTGGCTGAAAGTTGGGTCTTAAATTGCCAGTTTAACAGGATCCCTGTTTATATGTAGTGGCCATGTGCAGGCAACATTTGTCACTATGAAGAACATATGTATGAGTGGTTGTTTGGCTGACACAGTTAGCAAATCAGCAATCCTTTTTAACTTAAAATGACTCGTTTTTAACTCATTGTTGTGATAATTAATGTTACTGAACAGTCACATGCAACAACTTCCTTTATTTTCCTGTGATGCCTTTGGTTATAGACATTCATATGTAAATACAGTACAGTGTGCGTGCATATGAGTGTGTGTGTTTGCCATGTGTATATGCCGGAGTGCACGCAAAAGCCCTTTGAAGTTCCTCATTCACTCCATACTCCTCTTCCCCATGTCTCATCTCTCTTTGAACACCATGTAGCCATGATTATTAAAGCCGCCCTCTTTCGACTTCAAACGTATGGAATGAATATGGATATGATATAACACCAAACTCTCCTCCAACACCCTTTGCTCCAGTCCAGTCCTGCCGTGTGGTGAAGTTTGATAGGCTCTGCCCGGTGATCTTAAACAATCTCTGTTGGCTTGTCTTTGAGTTGAGGCATGAGCTATTGGACTAGTTGCATATCTAGAAAGATATGGAGTTAGAGCGGAACATGCAAACATTTAATTTTACTCTTGCTACTTGTTATGCTTTTCTCTTCCTGGTATTCTCTCAGATGCTCTTTTAAACATTGTCAGCTTCTTCATCCCCTAAACATACAATCTAGTACATTACAATTCGCATTCATTTTCTATCTTTAACCTGCCCTCCAGTCAGAGTGTTTTTAAAGGTGTCATAATAATGTTATAATTCAGTTTTGCATATATGCCTTAGACCATTAACTATATATTGCTTTTTCCAGAACAGACATTTGTTTTTATACCTTTCTCAGTTCTCAGAGTGACCTTGAACACACCAGGAAATTCATTTGCTTGCATCTGTAGTACCATGTGATGATAATACTACTTATACAAAATGATGTAAAGCACATGACAATAAAATTGTGTTTTTGCTTATCATTACCTCACTTGGATGCTTGATCGCCACCGCACAAAATGATGTATGATGTGTAGGGTTTGACACTAGAAGTATGTTTTGACATTCATCTGCTGAACAAGGAAAATTTCCTTGTACTCGCCATAAATCTGAGTTTAACAGGTGCACATGTATGAGTGTGATTTTGTCAGCTCAGGAACTTGAAACATCTTGTGTGCAGAGGTTTGTCTTTAGTCTGTCCTTTCTTATTCAAAAACCAGAGTATTTATATGTTCATAAAACATGTCTGGAGGATCTTTAAGCTGCTGACCAAGTAAACGTTCACTGTGGATAATCAGACATCAGGTTTATATTCATATCATTGTGGCAAGAGCTGCACTCCTGGAGAACTTGGAAGTTGAGATGTGGAAGTTGGAAATGTGAAAATGTATGTATAATTTGAAAAATAGTTGACTAAAGCAAAACCACCATGAGAACCTATAATCCCTAAAGAACTTAATCCAGTGGCCTTTCTGGATTGCTGATTTGACTGAAACACGCTGGCATAGCACCCTGTTCTTCTTACTCTATGTGGTATGTGAAGCATTGTATATTACTGTACAACTCCATATTGGACAAAACCTGAGGTGATTTGGATGAAAATAATTTTCGCTGCTTTCCTGCTAGCATCATGTACTGGTACATCTCTGATGACCAGCGACATAGTTCACCACCCTGTTCTGCATTTGGATCAATAACTCAATCAATCAACTGGACTGCTTTTGTTTGGTTAGCACACAGGTCTGGTTTCACTCCTTACTGTTTTCCCATTCCTCAAGTTAAAATACGGTTTATTTGCATGAATAGGTTAACAGCCAGCTAATGCTCTGTCTCTGTCACTCCCTCTGTTCTCATCTCTTAGGCAAAACGCTGGCTAAATGAGGGAGGGGAGGGTCAGCAGGGGTTCAATGAGTGGAGGCAGGATAATTTGGCTGCATAGGATTAACTGTGTTTTTGTGTGTATGTGCATACATGAATGAAGGAGAGAGGCTGTATTTGCTGTTTTTGCAGGACACAGCTACTATCTTGTGTGGTTTTCTGCCCCAATTCTTTCTTAAAAGCCCCTTTAAAACACACACACACACACACACATACACACACACACACACACACACACACATACACACACACACACACACACACACACATACAACAAATGTTTTCTCATCTTTTTTTTTTTTTTTTTAATGTTGAAGGACCATCGGGTTTATGGATCTGACTATATAGTGAGCTGGTGACCTTGTTGACGAAGTGACGGTCTCTTACTTCAGGACCATGGTGAGTTGCTTTCTCTGGCTCTCTCTCTCGCATGCATGCACAGATTGTATAATTTCCATTTCTTCAACCCAGCCTGACTTGCATGCACATGGAGTTAGAGTGAAAGCACTCAAGCAAAAACAGCAGTGAAATCACTCTGAGTTTTTTCTCCCTCCTCACTTATTTTTCATTTCTGCCTTCTATGTTTTTTTTTTCTTTTCTCCCTCCATCTCTTCATTTTGTGTTGTTGATACCACGTCACAAGCCCTGCGCCCTCAGTCCCTGGCACAATCTCCTGTAGCCTCTCAACAGCCGTGACAGGGTGTCTGTCTCTGACACCATATGGCCTTCTCTGTATGTTGGGGTGTATGACGCCAGTGCCCCTCTCTGCTGCTATGTGACCTGCAAATAGAAACACAGTCAGGCCTTATTTTTCCTTTTTGTAGATCTTCATTTTGAATCATCGCAATCTACAACTATAAAATTAATTGAATTAAATCCCACCTTCACAAATGATAAATTGAAGGTTTTGCTGTTTGTGGTAAAATGATGCCATTATAATAAGATCTTTTTCAACAATTGTCTATAGTCAAATAGCTATTTGTGTTGCTGGTGTGAATCAGATGCAACATCTATATTTAAATAACAAAGGCTATTCCTGATGTATCTTGTCAAACAGTCTCAGCTGTTGCCCTTTGGGAGCATTGTACCAAAACCCAGAATAACACAACTAAGGACTTTAACCCAGCTGCAACAGCCTCACTTGCACACAAAATGATAAAACCTTCTGTCTCTGTGTAGAAACTTTGTGCCTGTGCAGGTATGTGAATTGATGATACCAGGTCACTGTATCTGCCTTACAAATGTTTGGTTGAATCCCTGCTCATAGCAGCAGGATACTTTAAATAAATGTTTGCTGGTTTTTTTTCTTTCTTTTTTTAACTACCCAGTTGTTCTGAGAAAAACAGGAAAAGACAAAACAGGTGTGCAGTTGCCTCACTAAAGCCCCATCTGTCTGTGCATGGACGTATGGCTTTATGAACAAGCACTATTATGCTTCTTTAAAGCAAATGTATGTTGTAATTTTTGCCAGCTCATCTAAATTGTAAATTATACATTCCTAAAGCCATGTATCAGGCATATCAAGCCAAGAAAACAACTGTTCTCCTCTGCTTTAAGGCTCAATTTTGTGGTCTGATATGTTGACAGGGTTACTCATCGTTTCTTATTTGACGTAGTGGTGCATGCAGAAAAACTGATTCTATTAGCTGTTAGCAATTTCAGGCTGTACCTACACTACTAAAGGTGTCTCATGTCAGAAAAGCAAATGGCAAGTTGGAGAGGATATGACCCAAACTGTGGTTGAACCTTGATGTGTCGATGTAGCTTCCTGTTTGCTTGCTCGCCTCGTACTTCTGATTTTGCCTGTGTCCCTCTTGAGTTCAACTGCATGTTTTGAAAAACACAAGAACCGCCAAGAGTATGATTCTGCTTATCAAAATTTTAGCACCTTATTGTTTTTAATTTTCCTAAAATAAAGACCTGGTGATATTGTTTCGAGGAGATTCCACTCTATTGCCAGATGTTGCTTCTCAAATATTGTCTACTTCACATGAACTGTTAAAATGTTTGGAAATAAATTAAACTGCAGCAAGGTGTTGCACACATTGACAGCTGCATTACATTCAGTAACGTGCCTGCATACACAGGCACATGCATGAATACAGAGGAAGCTCCTAAATGTAGATATAATCAGTCACAGTAAGTTAACTTCCAAGTAAAGACAGTCATTGGCCATGGTTTACAAAAATGAAGAAGTGGCTTTTAGCACTTTTTTTTTAACTTCTTCATTAAAAAAAAAAAAAAAAAAGAAATCTGTTTGCACTGAACACACCATCAGTATTTTTACTAGTTTTTGACAAGAGATCTATTCATCCATTGTAATTAACCTGTGTGGGTGTATGAAGCAATTCGAACAGTTTTAACAAGTGTAAGAGTCAGCCACATATTATGTGTATGTGTCATCACGATCAACCCAAATGTACACCTGTGTTAGAGAGTAGTCTCCACCACCATCATAAAACACCAAAGAAGAGAATATCTTTAGTAGGAATGGTATTTTTCCTTTCAGTAGAGCTCCAGAAACTTGGCGAATCAATTCCCAGGCATATTGTAGCTGTTTTGGAAGTACTTGGTGGTCTGTTACTAAGACACTATATGTTGGTTTGTACTTTAATTTATTAGTCGTCTGTACGTTTTTATCACTGTGTTGCAGCTACCTCACCAGCTAAGCCGTTATCTACGCTTATAGTTTGAGAATGAGACCATAGCAAATTAATGGTAAAAGGTATTTATTCTGATTCATTAGATTTTGATAAAGTGCCTTGGAAATGCTCCTGTGTGTCTTGCAGTGATTTTGCTGCCAATGTTAGCCAGCAAGCCATACCGGCAGGCAGTCTTTCTGCCCATATGCTGGTACAGAGGGGTTTTACTGTAATTCTCTTTAGCTGTGGGGGTTACAGATCCATTCCTGTGCTTTAATAACGGTGGGATTATCAAGGTTCAGCCAGCTATCCCTGCTCTCCCTTCCATCAGCTCACAGCTTCATCCAGCTTCATCCAGCTTCATCGATTCATCGATTCTTCTCCTGCTCAGGTTCTCCTTTTTTTTTTCTCCCCCATCTAGTCCTCGCTCTCTGCCTTTTTTTGCACTGTTTGGTTGTCTTGTCCAGAATTTCTGGACTCTCCTGTGCTCACTGGAATGGGTTACATCTGACTGTGACTGTTGCTCGGTATCTAGGGACGATCCCATTTGCTTGTGTGTGTGTGTGAATGTGTGTTTGCATAAGTGTGTGTGTGTGTGTGTGTGTGGGTGTATGCACTGTGTGAGGCTGTATTTCTATGTGTCTGGCAGAAAGTTAGATGTTCTCTTATGTAAGCGGGTCCTGGCTGGGTAAAGCAAGGGTTTAGCTTGGGGATGCTGGCTCAGGTGGAAAGATGGAGACAGATGCTATTTTGGGTTTACTGCACTCCTTACATCCTCCAAACACATGAGTTATTCACTCACATGGGTCTCATAGTTCTAACAGGATGAAAGGACAATAGAAAAGAGATGTACTGTGGTGGTGCACAAGTATCTGTGCTTCATCATCTGCCATGCCTGTCAAGTGTACTGAAATTCAAAATGGATTTTTTTTTTTTATTATTTCATTTATTTGCACATATTGTTGCTCTGTAGGGCTGCAAGGTGGCGCAGTTGGTAGCACCAAGAAGCAAGCAGCAAGAAGGTTGCCGGTTCGCGTCCCGGTGGGGACACCGGAATCTTTCTGCGTGGAGTTTGCATGTTCTCCCCGTGCAGCGTGGGTTCTCTCCGGGTTCTCCGGCTTCCTCCAAAGACATGTTGAGGTTAATTGGTGATTCTAAATTGTCCGTAGGTGTGAATGTGAGTGTGCTTGGTTGTCTGTCTCTAAGTGTGGCCCTGTGATGGACTGGTTACCTGTCCAGGGTGTCCCCTGCCTTCACCCTAAGTCAGCTGGGATAGGCTCCAGCCCCCCCACGACCCTAATGAGGATTAAGCGGTGTATAGATAATGGATGGATGGATGGATGTTGCTCTGTATTGCCAGTCACAGTGAGTTACTTCTGTCTTATAGAAAAGTGATCCAGCTGGCAGAACTTTTATCGGCAACTATTCTATTAATCAATTCATCAGTCATGTGTTTATCACTTCCCAGACAATAAGTTCAGACTCCAAGCACTGGCCAAGATGTAGTCCAGCATACAACCCTCCCGAAAGTAGTGAATAGTCCTTGTTCTACTTTTGTGTTGTATAGTTGGGTTAATAAATAAGATATAGTGTGATAATTAGTGAGCTTTAGATGTGCATGTAATCTAATTTGGTTACTTTTGGACAATGCCAGCCAGGCTGTATCCCCTGTGTACCTACATAGTCTTTGTGCTATGCTAAGCTAAGCTAAGCTAAGCTAAGAAGATGCTGGCTGGAGGCTTATATTGAAGAGACAGGTAGAATGGTCAAATGATTTTTGTTACAATTTTAGAAAGCGCTTAAAATACCTACAATAATTGCTTAAGGTGTGAGGTGATGTCTTAAGTGTCGTAAAGTCTTTCTTAGTCTGAGCAACATTCCGAAACGTGGCAAAAAACACTTACAGACTTGAAACTAACTAAACTAGCAACTTAGATTTGTAGATTTTTTTTTTTTTTTGCAAGTAAAAGACATTTCTCAAAGAAAAGAGATACAGAGCAGAATCTCTTCCTTTTTTGTAGGTAGGTGATTTCCCCTAGATTAACATCACCATTTTCAGTGTTGAAAGGATTCAGATTTTCTTCCTTTGAACCTGCACGTCACCAGGCGAAATGTTTTAATTGTTTTTTTCACAGCTTTGGTAATATTACACACACTCTCTCTCTTTCTGTTTATTTATCTCTGTTAATTTTCCTCCGTGTCTGTTTCAGGACATGGCACTGGCCTGGTTCCAGTCTCACCTGCCCTGCACACATCCCAATAAAGTTTGCTGAACAAGACTGCGTGGAGAGCCATGCTGTCAGGTACTTGGCGCCGCTCTGTGGGGCATCAGCAGCCTGCTGCAGCGCCTGCAGTGACTCCCAGAGGGATGACGGTGTGCGGTGTCCCCAGCGGTACAGTGGTCCTGGAGGCCCAGTATGACTACAACTACCGCGGTGCAGACGGAAGGCAGGTCTGCATAAGAGAGGGTGAAAGGTTTGTTCTCCTGAAGAAGACCAACACTGACTGGTGGCAGGTGAGAAAACAGTTTATCTTTTGTTTCTCTTGTGACAATGAAACCATGAATATTAGAAAAGCAAGGGAATAGTACCCACACCATTCTGTAGGTCTCTGGGAAGTTTTGGTTAAACAATACAGCTGGTATATCTTTATTGTCAACAAATCCCATGAAAAGAACAAAACTAACACAGTATCTGTCTCTAGTGTCTCGTATACAGTAATAGTACAATTCAGCTGAAAAGTCCCAGAGTCACAGCTGAGTCACTAATGGCTTTTTGATACACCGAAGAGCCCAGAATTTTTGCTTTTTATAGAATCTGGTTGCTGCTGCTAATCTAGTTTTGGTGAACTATGTACATTTACAATAAACAGATTGCAATGAAATATCACAATTTTAAGCTTGATTTAAGCTTGGTAATTTTCCAGTCACCTGTGATTAGGACTGCAATTCAAGGATCATCAGAAAGGTGAAGATGAAGCTCTTTTTACTTTGTAAAGTTTCAGGATCCAATAAATATTGTTGTTTTGGTGATTTAAAAAAAAGAGAGATAACATTCCTTTTTTTTCAGCAGGTTTTGAGGTTCAGGGGATTAAACAGAAGTAAAAATTGACTCTTGGTATTTTTTATGGGATTTGTTTACTGTTAATTATTAATTTCAGCTGACCTGTCTTTTATTTACGTTACAACCATGTTATTACTTACTGGAGGTAGGTATTTACATTTGTGTCACAGCAATGAGGCTGAGGCTCTGAGACACTTCTCAGTCAAGTAAGCACACTCGCAGATAGGAGTGAACAATATAAAGACATTCTTCTATTACGCAATTAATTCAACATGAGAAGTGATTTAAGGATCAAATAATCAGGAACTGACTAATAACATGAACACAGAAATCCTGTAAAACTCCAAATTACTGTTGGGTAGTCCTGGTAAGTAATTTGCACCATGACCCATATTGGTATAAAATCTCCAGACATATTGAGAAATAAGCAACCTTTCATATTTAGTATAAACCTTTCTATGGCAAAATGATGGTTGAGAGATGTCTATTAGCTCATGGTATTTTGTGTCAAACTGCCCCAAGAAATACATTAGAAAAATAGACATTAGCCACAATAAAGTCTTGTGGAGAAAGTTTTTTCAAGTAGAAGTTGTGTGTTTTCTCATTGCATCTGCTGTAGATCACAGGAACTGACATTTCCACAGTGGCTTCAGCCCTCAGCTGTGTTTGTTGCCGCTTGGTTGGACTAAGTGGATTTATGTGGGAGAAAATAGCAAAAGCATTGGGAAACCTGTTTTTGTTCTTTGACAGGTGCGGAGGATTGGGGCAGCCAGTAAAACAAAGCCACTGTACGTTCCTGCCACGTATGTGACAGAGGTACCTATTGCCCCAATGCCCTCGCCCCAGCGCCTGGTCATGTCTGCCTCGCTGAACACCAACCTCAGGATACTGCCTCGGGTGTCACTCTCTCCCGGTCCAACAGGGACGACCTATAATGAACAGCGCCAAGGTAAAGTGCAAGAAAGAGGAAACCCTTGGCTTTCTAGTTGCTGTTACTGTAAAAGTAGAAAAACAGCTGTACAGTCACTGTCAAATAAGTTTCGAGCTGATCTGAGATTTTTTTTTATCTTCCTCCTGCAGTGAACAAACCCATCTATCGCTCTATGGAAAACCTCAACTCCAGCAGTGCCTTCCAGGGGATGGACAACAGCACCAGCCTGGGTGGAGGCCGCTTCCCCACCCTGCCACTCTCTGGGTTCACCTTTACCCCCAACTCGTCCACCTCCTCGTCAGGCCACCTCATGGTCCCTGGGTCTTCTGCGGCTTCCACAGCCCAAATGGCGCCACCGAACCCCAGGGTGGTCCCCATGATCACTCGGAGCCAGAGCTCCAGCAACCTGCCTGAAAACGTGATGGAGAACCCATACGATGAGGTGGGCAGTGGCTTCAGCAGTGGCGTCAATTACAAGATCCCAAAGAAGTCTTGCAGCCAGTGGGACATGGTGGGAGCTTCAAACAAGAAGAATCATCTGCAGGTAGAGCAAACGTGAAACTCACACAGATGTTACTCAAACAACAGTAAAGTTGTTTTTTGGTTTTTTTTTCCCATAACAGTGTGAACAGCACAAATGACAATAAACCTGATCTTTTCAATTTTCAATTTAGCCACTTCTATTTGTTAAAACAGATACAAGTCTGATTCTTTTTAATGCTGTCTCAGGCGGCAATTTTTTGCTACTTTTAGGTCACTCTAGATTTACATTCATCACAGTTGTGCACTGGTGAGAGTCACTTGGTGAATCTATGACTTTTTGCAGTGAGACAAACAGGTTAGACAATGTCCACACCTGTTTCCAGTCAATACAGGACAATCCTATGTGCTTTCTGTGGGAGACAAGTGTCTTGCTGTGAGCGCCTTGCACAGAGATGTTGACAGACAGTAGTTAAAAGTAACCCTCAACATCCTGAAATTCTGCATTAAATCTGTTTCAGTTAATCCATTCACATCACAACCCCACCACTCCTGGCTCCACATTCACACACACCTCCATACAGAAGTGGCAGCCATTTCTCCAAAAGAGCTATAATTACAAATTTGGCTCTCCTTCTCCTTCTTCTCGCTCTCGTTTGCTCAGGAATCCACTGACTTCTGCTACACATCAGCTTAAAAATGAATCCATAAACGCTGACTTTAGTGGCCTGTGTTTACCTCTCTACAGCCGTGTGCTGCATGTGATGTCTTTGTTATTGTTCTTTTTCTTATGCGGATCAGTTCAAGACTGTGACCAGTGCAAACTGGTATCTGATATCGGATACATTTATAAATGATATGAACAGCCAAATGAAAAATTTAAATCTAATCTAAGAAATAAATCCAAATTAAGTGCTAAGCCTTGCAGTCACGGTATGTTATTCTGGTTGGAATCTGTTTTTTTTTTTTTGGTTTTTTAAATTTTATCTCAGACTTTTTCCTACCACCAACCTTTTTTTAGTGAGTAAAAGTCCATCCATCCATCTTCTCCCGCTTATCTGGAGTCGGGTCGCGGAGGCAGCAGCCTAAGCATAGCCGCCCAGACTTCCCGATCTGCACACACCTCCCTTAGCTCTTCCGGGGGGACTCCTAGGCGTTCCCAGGCCAGTCAGGAGACATAATCTCTCCAGCGTGTCCTAGGTCTTTCCTGAAGCCTCCTCCCGGTGGGACGCGCCCGGAACACCTCCCCAGGGAGGCGTCCAGGAGGCATCCGGAAAAGATGCCCGAGCCCATGTGACTGAGCTCCTCACCCTATCTCTAAGGGAGCGCCCAGCCACCCTGCGGAGGAAACGCATTTTGGTTGCTTGTATCCACGATCTCGTTCTTTCAGTCATTACCCAAATCTCACGACCATAGGTGAGAGTAGGAACGCAGATTGACCAGTAAATCGAGAGCCATGCTGCCTTGCTCAGCTCTCTCTTCACCACGACGGTCCGGTACAGCGACCGCAACACTGCAGACGCCGCACCGATCCGTCTGTCAATCTCACGTTCCATCCGCCCCTCACTCATGAACAAGACCCCGAGATACTTGAACTCCTCCACTTGAGGCAAGGACTCTCCACCGACCCGGAGAGGGCAAGCCACCTTTTTCCGGTCGAGAACCATGGCCTCGGATTTGGAGGTGCTGATTCTCATACCGCTCGCCCCACACTCGGCTGCAAACCACCCCAGTGCACGCTGAAGGTCCTAATTTGATGAAGCCAACAGAACAACATCATCTGCAAACAGCAGAGATGAAATTCTGTGGTTTTCAAACCAAACCCCTTTCTCCCCCTGGCTGTGCCGAGAAAATCCGTCCATAAAAATAATGAACAGAACCGGTGACAAAGGGCAGCCCTGGCAGAGACCAATGCGCACTGGGAACAGGTCGGACTTACTACCGGCAATGCAAACCATGCTCCTGCTGCAGTCGTAAAGGGAACGGACAGCCCTTGAGTATAAGTCCTGCATTCAAAATCACTCTTTAGAAACAAGTATTATCAGTAAAATAGTCTTTAAGTTTCAAAAGTACGAGAACCTGTAGCAGCAGAATGAGTGTTGAGTGTTTATTGTGATATTAAATGATTACATTTTCAATAGTGATTCATCAGTGATAGTATTTTATACTGATGCTTCAGTTCTATATTTTACATATACAGTCAGTACTTTAGTTCTGCGATTCCCAGCTAACATCAGGGGGAAAGCAAAATTTAACTTCACAAATCTTTTATCGTTTTTGGACTTCTTGTGAAATATTTGATCATCTGACCTCAACCAGTTATATAATAAAACCAACTAAAATGGCTTGAAGTAAAAGCTCTCTTGGGGAAACTGATAAACTCATAGACATCTGCAGTATCATAAGAGGCTTTAACCAAACACTGTCTTTTTTAAGGGGCCTCAACTGGGATGGAAACTGCTGGTTTTAATCCTAAATAATGGATGTATTTTAGGCTTGAACTTTTTTTTATATAATCTTGTTCAGAAATGTAACTACTATGTGTGGGAGCCAAATTTGTGAATGCAGTGGAGCTCAGTATTGCCTTCTGAAATGTAGCAGAGTAGAACAACAGGGTAAAATAAAAATGAAAATACTCAAGTGAGGAGCAAATGTGCCAAAAGTATACTGAAATACAATGTTGCAGTAAATGCACATAGTTGCTATTCACCACTGTAACCAGGTTTACAAAAACTAGTGTGCTTTTATTTTAGACAAATTGATTCAGGATGTTTTCACACTGCACTGATAATCCCAGTAACATTTAATACTCATCCATTCATACCTCCATGTCTCAGTTAGTTGTAATTAGATGTGCTTGATTTTATATGTTTGTAAATCCTCATCATACTCAGTTACTCCAGTAAAAGTTTTAAAAAGTGATTTATTTTCACTAAAATATTGTTTCAGTTTCTCCTTGAACAAGACATGTGCTTATTTTATTATTTCTGTTAGATTGTCCAAAATTGGTTTGCATAAGCTTGTACAAGGAAAGGTCAAGGCAACAGAAAAGATAAACACAGCAGTTTTTAGACGTACATGCTATTCACTCTGTCCAAAAATAACTGAAACAAACCCGCTACTGTTAACAGTAATCAAGGTTTAACCGGTTTAGTGCAGCTGCTCTTTACATCTGATAGCCAGCAGGTAAGTGAACAACGTCTAACTTTTTACTGATTATAATAGATAATTAGTAAAGAGAACAGTGAAGGAAAATTATGGAAAGTGGGTCAAACAAATCCATCACATGTAGCGGATATTGAAGAAGAGTGGGATTAGATTCATTTTGACTTCCTCTCATTGGCAAAATCTCTAATCTCATGGATTTGCAGGTCATAACTCCCAAACTGTAATAATCCAGCTGGTGTTTTTATTAATGCTGTGACCAGGCAGGGTAAACTGTAATGAACCAAATACAAAACTTAAATCAACCTCATACAAAAAAACCCAAAAGAGTTGAATTATAGAATTCTTTACTGGTTTACTGTGAAAATTTTGCGCTCCTTTTTTTATTTTGCATTTGCATTCATATATAATGAGGCAATTTTTTTAGGAAGAAGAAAAGAACAACAGGAATATCACATTACTATAAAAAGCCTTGTGTGTCTTGTTTGAATCCCACGAGATGAGGCTGTGTTTGATTCACGCTGGTGCTTGACCTTTATAATCCTCCGAGAGCAGCAATCAAGTTAGCATTGTGGTGACGCCAGAGCTTTCCTGTATTACATCAGAGGGGATTACACAAGGCGTTGTTGGTGAGACGAATACTCAAGGTTATCCTTCTGTCAGCTGAGGGAAACTCCCACAGCCGACTATCCTGGCTGTCTCCCCAAATACACTTTTGTTTCCACTGAACTGTGCGTGTGTGAGTGACTTTCGACTTTGGATAGATGTTATCTCATTGGAAATGACAATGCTCTTTTTCTATCTCTTATGTCTCTTCCTCCCGTCTGTCTCTTTCTGTGTCTGTATCTGTCCCTCTCGCTCTCTGAGGACCCTCTTCATTCGAGCCTTTAATACCAGTAAGCAGGATTATTGTAGCCACATTCCGGGCATAACTCCCTGTTTTTCAGTCAGAAAACACTCTCTGACCATACATTTCTGCTAGTTCTTTTTGCAAAGGGAGCCACATTAATGATGTTAGTCCTCCAAGGAGTAAAATGTGTTTGAAAATGAAAAAGACTTTGCCAGTGAACATTTAGTTTTCATTGGTGATAACATGTCTATATGGTGTTTTTTTTGTTGTTTTTTTTATGTTAGAGGACATATCATGAGCGAAATAAGAAATCAGCAACATAGCGGAGCATGTCTCTCTTGAAGCTGTGGTGTAGCCCACTGATGATTGCCTCAAAAATACAGATTCAGACAAACAGCGACAAACAAAGACAAACAAACCTAACGTACCAATCCTGGTAACTTGCAGGGTGGGGCTTTCTGTATCATTATTTTTCTTCACAGTTTGAACATGTATGATTAAACTACCCCACTATAACAATTGTAGAGCAGCTTTCAGGTGTTGCAGCAGAGTTAAAGGTGTTTAATTGTCAGGTACTGCATGACCACCGCTGACAATGACATGCTGCTAGAACAGCTTCTGCTCCTCTATGAAGACTTTCCACAAAATCTTAGAAATTTGCATTGACAAAAAAACTCTCCTCGCCCAAATTTGTTGCATGGTTTTAAAATTAGTGCCCAGAATAGATCATTTGTTTGCTCTGCTCTCAGTGTTTTTGTGGATTTTAACTTTGTCATGTCATGCTGAAACAGAAGTCGCCTCCCACAAACTTCTAAATTATCGGATTGATTTCATGGCAGGCTTTGCACTAAAAAAAGCAATTCAAATAATCACCTTGAACAAACTTCAGCTAATTTACTGCTATTGCATCTGTTGCATCCTCAGTCAAATACAACTTTCCACAGAAAATGAATTTCTGAGAATGCGGGAAGACTTAAAACACACACGAGCAGCTTGCACACACACAGACACACAGCACACATGCAACATCTGCTGTCTAGACTCCTGCTCCCACACAAACTAAACCTTTCATGCAAAACATTTGTGTGCAAAACATAGAAAGTTCTCACATCCCACAGTGCCACATTCACGTCAGATGTGTCAAACCACAGGGATAAAACATTACAATCCAAACTTTACACGAGTTAGTTGTTGGAGCAGACACAATGTCATAGTATATCTAGAACAATGCTGCAGTGACCAGTTCTCATGGTTTAAGTCTATAAAAGTTTCTATATATTGCTTAGGTCATTTTGCGGTAGCACCACGATGAGCAAGCATAAATATGTACTTAGCCACAGCTGGAAGGAAGATAAGAACATCAAACCTGAAGAAGGACAGGAGATGAAAGAGGAAATGAAAGACGAAACATAGAAAATAAAGACATTTTTGTTAAAAGAGTAAAAAAAAAAAAGAAAAGAAAAGAAAAGAAAAATGTGCTAGTTAATACAGGAAACATCAAGATAATTGATTGTATAACCAATAGCTCCATTCAGTTCAGTTACATGTCTATTTCAAGGTAAACTGTCCATTTTGACACAAAGTTTCATTCATAATTTAGCCAAAATACAAACTGCAAAATGTGTTTTGGTGAACAAGTGTTTGGGACGTCAGCAATTCATACAAATACACATTCAAACAAAAAGACAGCAGCTTCCCTGTGTTGTGCACAGACCACTGTTCGAGGCATTAACTAGTTGTTTCTTTTGTTTGGCAATTCAGTTAGTTTGCTGATTAATTGTAATTATTTTCATTATATGCACATTTGTACTAACTTCCTTATCAGTTTTATGGTGTTGTTAATCAGTCGCAATCAAAAATATATGCTCCAAAAATCATACTCTGTGATTTAGTCACAGTTTAAGTTGCTTTCAGTTTTAAAATGGTGTTGGAATGCTTTTCAATGTGTATTTTTAATCAGACACAGCCCCATTTGACCCTGTTGAAATAGACTTGATATGACTGCTGAGGTAAACAGAAGGAAGCAGTAGAACAGGTGAGTCAGAGACCCAGTGCTGCCCCCTGGAGTAAAACACATCCTTTTTTTGCATGTGCCTCATACGCACATGCAAACACACAGGATCCGTACATGCCATGCTCCTTCAGTCATTTATCTGAAAGGCTGCGTTATGTAACAGGATCAACCAGCTAGTCAGTTAGTGAATTATGTCTCAGCTGTATCCTGTGGGATGTTGATCTTCCATGCATGTCCTCCAGTTAATTACAGTGGATTTATAGATCTCCTTCTCTTGTAGCTATTGCGGCAGTACCCTCTATCTGGGTGAGCGCACGCATTTTGATAAGCTCCGTCTTAATCCAAAGTCTGACAAGTTATTTAATAGTAAGAGGGAGTAGGATTTATTTGTTTCTCTTTGTGGTTTCTATGAGGTTTCTGTCTCTTTACACACTGGGATGACTGGCTTTGTTCAAGACCAATCTGCTACCTGTGGCTCCTGACCTGTGCTGTTATTTTTGTCTACTCATTGCAAGTCAAATTAATATGAAATACTGTACAAAAGCTATAAATACTAAAAGTAAAGTGAGGCTGCTTTAAAACGTTCCAATAGTTTATGTATATCAGTTGCACTTTTCATACCAAATTGCATTAAAATTACCCTCTGCCTTTAATAATAGCATCAATTCTCGTCGGTACAATTGGCACACATGTTGTTTCAGCATCTCAAAGAACTTACTTGGATTTCAACCATCTTTTCATATTCTAGTAATCCCAGGCAGACTCCACGGTGTCAAGATGAGAGCTCTGTGGCACACGATGCACACACACACACACACACACACACAGAGTCCTGCTGACAAAAAAAAAAAAAAGACCAAATATGTATTGATCCTCAGCAAAAAGTAGTCCCCAACAAATGTACTCCTTCTTGAGAAATAATCTCTCTCTTCCTCTTCTCTCATCTTTCATCTTTACTTCTCTCCCTCTTATTCTTCATCTTCTGTCCTTTTCTCTTTCTGCCTCCAAGGTCCCAACTGAGTCCTACCTGTCACAGCTGTCCTGGCAGGACTCCCCTCTTTATACTGAAATGCAGCCAGAGAAGCGTCAGTCACAGCTGGAGCCGCCCAACCCTGCTCCAGGTCAGCAGCCTCTTCAGATCCTGGACCTGTGGGAGCAGTACTCTGACCAGGCTACAGGCAGGTGCTACTATGTCAATAGCATCACCAAGGAGAGATCCTGGAAACCCCCTCGCCGGGCCCGAGGTCAAACCACCAACAAGGTGAGGCACCCAACACAGCGGGATCACTCCTCCTGAATTCATTTATTTTTATTCTTGCCCTGAAATTGCCTTAAAATGTGAAAAGGTTGGCATTTTTCAGAGCTGGATGAAAGTGTCGTCTCTCAAAGGAGAGGATAGAAAAGGGTCAGGGTGTAGAATGAAAGAGAATGCTCATTTATATGCTCACATGGTTTGACTGTATCAGCACTAAAAGGAACCTTTTCAGCCAAAGAACTTCATAAGACCTAAAGGATAGCAGCCTGGATGGCATTTTTCTCTCTTTACTTAGACACAGAGGGTTGCAGACACATTGATCACAGGACTGATTTTCCACAGCTAGTGTCTAGTGCACGAGGGGAGACTCATGTATGAGTGGTAGATACTCGATACAGTATATTCTCACTTTGGCACAGGGTCACATTGAACTGAAAGTGGTCTGTGGAGTTTTTTGTAAACTGATAAAAGTGATGCTTACCTCCACTGTGGATTCTTGTCTTTTACCAGCTGACTTAAACATTTTCAAGTCTGCTTTGTTTACATTGATGCTTGCTCGCTTTTAGTTTCCCCTAAAAACACTACTCGAAATTAAAAAATCCACACGGTTACACATGGAGAGTCTTTACAGATTGAACAAGTTTATTGTAGACAGACAGCTTTACAGAAGGACTTGGACATACTTACAAATTATACACTTTCATGCTTAGAGGTGATTGATAGATTGACTCTCATATCTGTCTATTAAATATAAATCTATGGTCAGCAGCTGGTCAGCCTAACTTGAACACTATGAAACAGAGGGAAAGAGCTTAGATCTGTCTAAAGGTAACAAAATCCAGCTACCAGCAGCTCTAAGCTCACTAATTAACACATTATGTCTGGTTTGTTTACTTTGCACAATAGCTGAAGATAAAAATATCAAGGTTTAAGAAGGTTTTTTGCTATTTCTTTGTCTGAAAATTTCTTGAACTATAACTATCAGTAAATGTTTTACAGAATATCAGCCTGTTGTTTTAATTGTAACTAAAATGGAACAAAAATAACTAAAACGGTTCACAATGCAGTGTACTAACACCCTAATGCGCTAATGTTATCTTTGTAAAACTTTAAGTGTTTAGTGTTTGATACGGTCAAACTGCTGTCAGTTTATCAGAATAGAATAGATTTATTTGAGGCAATAATAATAGCTAAGAATGTGTTTAAGACCTTCCTGTTTCACAATCTGTGTATGTTTCTCTGGCAGGCCAATCAAGTACATCCTCAGACGTTACCCAGGGACACCAGCCATCTGTCACTACCGCTTTCTGAAGCTGGCAATGGAACTATGCACAGGGTATGTATACTGTTCTTCTAAAGAGTTGGTAAAATTCAACTTTCCTGATGCCGTTTTGTATAATTTAGCACCTACTTTGGAAATAGCTTTATTAGTATTTGGAACACCTTTTGCACTGGCAGGGTCACAGGATATGTGAGTATTTGGGAGACTGAGATCAGAATGAGGATCACAAATGAATCATTATCATTGTATGACCTAGTTGGAAAAACGCATGATGTGCTACCACTGTTGTTTTTTCCGCACTCACCAGCCATTAACATATGCATGTTAGCAACAGATTTAATAACTGAAGTAAAAACTGACAAAAGAGGTGGAAGGAGGACTTTCTGAGGCTGGAGATTTCCTTTGAGCTTCATGTTGGGATATGTTTAGCATCTACAAAATATATAGTATTTTAATAAACATGATACATTTTTATATTTCATTATGTTTTGTTTATTCATTGACTTTCTTAAAGTTATTTTAAATATATATATATTTACATCCCTGTTTTTTTAACCCTCTGAACCCCAGAACACACTGGTGGGTTTGAAATTCTTATCTTTCAAAAAACAAAATCGGCAGCATGACACAATTTATTGGAGCCTAAAAATGCAGCCTGAATCGTTGGATTTTTGACTTTGTGACAACCCTTGAACTCACCATGTGTGGCATGCCATTCCATCAGGATCTAATCTGAGCTCAAAACTACAATGTTTCATAAAAAAAAATAAAATTTCTACATGTGTCATTAAAAAATTCATCAAAAAATAAATTGTTCGCTCAACCCAGATTCTGTAAAATGACAAAAAATTCTGCGCTCCTCAGCACAACCGGGAAGCCATGAATAACTGAGCTCCAGCCCACCATCACGTGACAAAAGTTTAGAGGGTTTTCAGCTAATCCGGGATGAACTGCTGTGCTGTGTTTACATACAGCAAATAGGAGACAAGTATGGAAACAAATTAGGGAAGTAGTAACATCTCTATACTATTTAGAGTCATCCTGTTTTCATCATGTTGTGCATGATGATTCTAGAGATTTTTACAATTTTTGTAAAACAAGTAGTCATAGAAATTAAGCTGCTGTATTTTTTATTTATTTATTTATTTTTTTTAAAGATTAATGACATTAGAACTTTGTCATACTGCAGAGAAGACATTTTTTGAGTTCTTTCTAGCTTCTTCTAGCCATGGTTATGCTATTTTCATAGAGGTGCAGCACTTTATGACTTTATGTTTACGACACTGTGTGCCAAACAAGCATTTAGTCTGAGTAGTTGGATGAGTTTTTTTTATGATGATTCATTTGGTTCTTCAGAAGTGTCAAGAATCTTTTATATTCTTAACTTATTGCTCTTTTCTTGGTGTAAATCATGATTAAGCGTATTAATAGCAGTTCTTATGTAACATTTTTAAGTGCGAACAGCTGTGCTTTGACGTCTGTAAAGGCAGACAGACAGGACGAACCACAGTGAGACAAAAAACCACACATATACACACTCTGCCCACCTCTCTCATATAAATCTGCTGTCAGCTTCTATCTCTCACAGCATCCAGACCGGCACTGAGTTCCAGATTACAGCAGAGAGAAATGCTGAGTACAGACAAATTAAAAAGAAGATTTTATTTTTCTAGCCTCATAATTTACTGACCGACATCACTTATTTATTTATCTATTTACTGTCCTCTGGCACACACTTTTGGGCTCATCCCTGAAGGTAATAACAAGCTAATGCCTCTCAATCTGATGCAGATGAATAGAAGCCATTAGGGCCACACAGAGGGAGGCAGAGGACTGTGTGTTAAATCCAAAACATTACAAAACATTGCTAAATTTAAACCACTCGCTGAAACTTCCCATCTGCCTTAAACCTCTACCAGACTGTGCAGATGCCGTCACAGTGAAAACTTTAAGTGCAGCATCCATTTCGTCTTTTTGTAAACTTAATTTTATACCCTTTAAATGAGCAAGTACATGTGTTGTTTCAGACGTAAAGATTTTGGGAATCCATGCAACAGCTGTCAGTGACTGACACTGACCTGTCCGCCCAATCAATGACGACGTCTACACGGCGAAGCTCCGCTAACTCCATGATCCAGATTGTTAGAGATAAGCATTTTGCATCTCAAGGCTGCATTGCCTCAATGTTGCATCAGTGTTTCAAATTTAATGTTGCTCATCAAAAAATACCCACATGATCAAAGTAGTGATTCCCCCATCAAATCAGTTTGAGATGCATTCTGTTGACCTATATGTGTCACTTTTTATTCTGTGCTACACGTATTAACAAACAGGAACTGAACCTGTGATATATAATGCATTATGCAAGCCACATGGGTTTATGACCCAGGTGTTCAAACACATGTGGCCCATATTACTTGTTAGCACAGAGCGTGATGTCGTCTAGATTTTTTATTTTACCCTTTAGCATTTTGATTGTGAGCTAATCTGTTTAACTGCTGCCTTGAAGTGCAATTCTATGCACTAATGCCTCAACTGAGCTTGTATGCTTTTTTACTTTATACATGTTTTCTACCCTTAACACCTTAACTTAACATATTCTTTATATTTAACAGTGGAGCTGAGATGATTATCCAATGAATAGATTGAAAAACAATAATTCTTCTATTTTCAGCTTGCAAGGATTTTCTGCTGCTTTCGCTTCTTGAACTCTTGGTCAGACAAAACAACATATTTGCTGACATCATCTAGGGATTTGTTTTTTTTTGTTGTTTTTTGTTTTTTACTAATCCATCAATCAAGTAGATAATCTGAGGATTACTCAATAATGAAAGCAATTGTTAACGGCAGTTTCTTTTCATAGATACACTTCCTTGCTTTGCATTTCCAAGTTATGCAATACATATCAAGTAAATGAAAAATGATGCTTTATAATCGCTTAAACTGGTGGTTCCCAGTTCCGAAAGTTTTTTGGTTGATGCACCCCTATAACCCCATCGTCATCACCATCTGTCATGGTCCAAATTCCTTCATTAAAATGGATTTAATGCTGAATGTTATTTAACACTATTAATATGATAAAGGAGGGTGTTGTTACAATAACTGGATCTGTGGATCGCCAGCTCTGTCTCTGTTTTTGTCCAGTGGGATCGCTGCTCGCTACTTTCGTAATACTATGAATTGGCAGAAGTTTCTAGCATTTATTCAGTGCTTTTCTGCGTACTTTTCCTTATCTACTTGCTTGTTTCCACACAACCACGATTGCAGCTTGCTGCTTAACACCTGTCCCAGTTCTGTTGGAGGCAGGTTAAGTTGGCTTATCGTAGCAGGTAGTTTGTTGGTTTTTGTGGCAATAAATAGACTGAAAATCAGTCTCCAATTTATAATCTGTTTTCACTTTTTATTTTCTTCCATATTTTCAAATATCTTCCCACACACTGCCTGAGAACATTTTTTTGGATTCAACTATTATGCAGTCTTTAAAGTAGTTCAAGTGAACACATTATAATATTGCTTAGTTATTATAGCATCAAAAATAACAATTAGCCAATGTTGATCCATCCATTATCTATACACTTAATCCTCACTAGGGGTCACGGGGGCGCTGAAGCCTATCCCAGCTGACTCAGGGTGAAGGACAGGACAGGACAGGTCGCCAGTCTATCACAGGGCTACACTTAGAGACAACCAAGTACACTCACATTGATATGGCACTATAAAACATGCTATTATTAATTATGAGTAACTTTGCTTTTGGTGCATTTTAGTCACTGTAAGAGGCTGATTTACTTGTACTGAAATAAAGCATCTAAATACTTCTTCCACCACTGTCTCTGACTACACATCTTGCAAACAAAAACTGTTGGGCAGTGCTTAATGTGGCAATGTGAGCAGAGTTGTGGTATGATTATTCGGTCGAGCACACACCTTCCTGGCTGAGCTGCTGTACATGACACTCATTGTGCCGGCTGATAAAGTCAGCTTCCCTCTAGAATGGGGAAGTAGACACAAGCTGAGACAGGAGGGAGAGATGAATGGTTCTTACATTTTTATAGTCAGACGAAAGGGTGTCATGACATGAAATGACAGAAGGCTGAAGACGTCAACTTAACAGAAAACAAGCTCTCAGACACAAAAGTTGGCCTGGATTGTACGACTGGGTGACCAGTCATAATGAGCACCTTTGCTGTGAGTTCATTTTAGTTTCCTACTCAGTGCTGTTTAGTTAACCGTGTTGTGATTGTTGTTCTATACCATTAGAAGTGTTGGATTTTTGGCAACTCGTGGGAAATGAGCTGAATGTGTCATTTGACTGTTGTTGTAATATGATTTACTCATATTGGCTTTTCTGAGGGTACTGACATATACTAAAAGCTGATCTTGCAGTGTTTATGTGGAGCTGTGTAATGTGTAACCTAGTTCGACTGCTAGAAATCAACGTGTTTGAGTCAAATGTGTACTATGCAACAGCTGTTTCACTTTTACTAAGCAGCAACTGCCTAACCTAACTTCAGGTGAATACTTGTGTGTGTGTGTGTGTGTGTGTGTCCCCCCCCCGTGCTGTGGTAGTCAGTAAGAGAGCATTTTTAGCTGGCAGGATGTTAGCGCAGCTAGTTTCGGTGATAGTGTGAGTGTTGGACCTTTCATTTCTTAACTGAACAAATTTGTCAGCATCCTGTTTTTCACGTGGGTGTGAAATTTGCCTAAATTGCTGCCACTTTGGATCAGACTTACTGTTGCACAAATACTGAGAAAAGGCTCAAAAATGACACATTCTTTAATGTTTTTTGAAGGTCAGTTATGCAGAAAATTAAGTGTCTTTTAATGGTAAATTAAATATATGTTGTAACTGTTTATGTCTGTTTCCTGTCTTTGTCTTCTTGCCCCCCTCTTTCTTGTCTTTCTTTCTTTCCTTTCTTACCTTTTCTTCCTCTCCAGCTGTCACCTGATTTCCTCTTCGGGAGCCACCAGAGGAATACCGACGGTGGCTGGCAGATGAAACAGGTAAAAACTCTTGTCTACCTGATGCACTCTTTCATCGCCAGAGGGGCATCTAATGCATTTCACCGTGACTTTCACCTTGTAAAAAAACACCAGTCAAAGACTAAAGCACCCTTTTCCAGTTTTACATATTCTACCTGCACAACAGGATGCATTAGCTTAACAAAATGGGACATCATAGAACTCTGGTGACTTTGTCTGCCGGCTTGACTTTGTCACTGCATGAGATGAAACCCTTCTTCATGTTATGCTTGCATACAATATCTTGCACCTCCTGCACATAAATATCTGTAGACGCATTACGTGGACGGACTGTTTTTCTTTTAAAAACCCATAGATGATGTTTCCTTGTTTTTTTGTTTGCGTGCCTGATTGTGAAGATAATCCTAAGTGTTTTGTCAGCGCTTAAAGGGCTTTTAAAGGAGGGTATTTTCCTCATGAAAATCGATGAACTCCAGTCGTTAGATTTGCAAAAACTGCATCTCCACTGTATTACTGTAGAATATATTAAAGTAATGCCAGCTATGCTCTTTAGATTCTCAGAGATCAGCATTTATGCATATTAAGGTGGTGAAATAGCAACTCATGGTGTAAAAAGAAAGGCTGTTACCCAAGCAGTTCTTACTGCAACATGTTGCATCACAGTGGGGTGTGGGTGCACTTGGTTTAAAGCCCTTTTAAAGGCCTCCTCTTAGCAAAGGAGCAGATTTGGCTCTTAGTGCTAATCCTCCTTGCATGAAGAGATGGCAAACATTAGGAGGGATATTTAGTCTGATTGTTGAAACTAGGTTACAGGGATTGGGAAGGGTACTTAATTATGGCTGTTGCTGCATGAAAAGTTGAAGTTGGTTGAATTTGTACATTTGTGGGCAGTCATACACACTTGTATATGTACAAGCAGAGAGTTTTTAAGCATAAATATGTTGCATGTAAAGTACAGCTTCACATATCTATCTAGCTCTCCGGTGAAAACCATAATACATCCTTTGTCCCCATCTGCCAGGGTGTAAAGTGTTCAGTGTACAAGCTGTGTCAGAAAAGTTTCAGGACTGGTGTCACAAAAAATATATTTCAAATCCAAACTACAAACTACAAGTTTTCCCCTATGAAATAGTCCCCCTGGAGTCTAATCCACTTTCCCAGCCTTCTCGGCCACGCCGCCATGCACTCCTGGAAGGATTCTTCTGGGATCCTCCACAGCTCTGTCGTCACAGCCATCTTGATGTCGTTTACGTCTTCAAAATAGGTCCCCTTGATGACCCCCTTGAGCTTAGAGATTAGGAAAACATCACACAAAGCTAGGTGGGGTGAGTAGGGAGGTTGCTCCAGCATGACGATGTTCTTCTCAACCAGGAACTGTCGACTACTCAGGGCATTGTGAGCAGGCGCGCTGTCATGGTGAAGCAGCCACAACTTGTCCTGCCACAACTCTCACCTCTTCTTGCACACTGAACCAAGCAAACGCCGCAGGATCTCTTTGTAGACGTGCTGTTTGATTGTCTGAAGGGGAAAACTTGTAGTTTGTAGTTTGGATTTGATATATATATTTTGTGACGCCAGTCTTGGAGCTTTTCTGACACACCTCATAGATACTATTGAGTCTGAAGTTCATATCTGCAGGTCATGCAGGGAGATGACATTACTGTTCAAGTAGTGCTACTGCTGCACTGTTCTTCCCCAATGCGGAAACATTTGAAATAACTACAAAATAATTCAGACCTGATCTGACAAGGCAGAAGGTTCCTGATAGCTGCCACTGTGCAGAGAGAACTGAGAGTAGATAACAAAACTTGTTAAAGTACTGATACAGAGGCAGTGTTTTCAGCTGTTGACTAATGGGAGCAAAGATGACTTTAAACAAGTGCGTGAAGCATTTGTGGCACTTTTAAATGAGAGTTCTTATTTTAGACGTTTTACCAACATCAGACAACTTGTAAAAATAGATTAATCCACAAATACATCCTCTGAAAAAGGTCCCACTAGAAAAAATGACCTCATCTTTGGTGGAACAGTGAATAAAAAGCTGAAAGAGCAAATAGCGATAAAAAAAGAGGACCAGCTTCCTGCTTGTGGTCTAAACAAACAGTGGAAATTCAATTTTATTAAAGAAAAAAGAAAAAGATCAAACATAGGATTCAAATAAGTTGAGGTAATTGATCAGCTTTGCATCATTGTTTGTTTGTATTGCAATTAAGCTTCAAAGAAAATTGATCTCAATCTTGAGCTTATATAGGAAATACAGAAATATGGCCTTGACCTCTAAGTTGCTCTTTACTGTTTTATTGTTTGTGATTTTAATGGTTGAGATGTTTGTACTAATTGTGCTGTTGCACTGTGATTGCTCGAGGCAAGAGCATCAGCTAAATACTATAATATACTGTAAATGTGATGTGAAGAAAATGACTCCTCTACAGTTTGCTTAGTTAATCAGAAGAAAACAAACACATCAGTGCTCAGGCTTTAAACACAGTCTGCAGAGATAAAATACAGTGGAAGCATGTTATATTTTATTTTCCAGTTAACACACTGAATCACTGTCCGCCCCTTTTCCCTTGTTTCTGTTCCACCTTTGACAACTCACCCAAACATTTTTCCTTGAAGAGCATGCAGCGTGCCGCCTCCTCTGACACCCTGAGCATGATGGCATTCAGTAACACTGATGCCCAGAATCATAACTCTGCCCCCCTGCATGATGTCAAGCAGCAGCTCAGCCACTCCCAGTCTATGATCCTGCCTGAGAACGGCAAGGTATTCACCTCCAGAGCACATATACACACTCACAAGCTCATAAACTGTGTGTGGCTGTTCACAGAGAGAAGAGGAAATGCAGATAGCAAAAAAAAAAAGATCACACAAAGCTCTTGTCATGTGCACATATATATCTACATACAGACAACTGAACACAGCAGATGATGCCCGCTTCCTGTTTTTCAGCTGGTCCAGCAGAGCAGAGATTACTCCTGCAATGTGACCAACATCGTCGTGGAGCCTCCGTCTCCTGAGAGCTCTCCAGACAGTGACGGCTGCACACCGGTGAGAAAACACCACCTCTTACTTTGTAGATTGAAGATCCAAGAAAAACTGCATCTTCAGTTTTGGTGATTTAAAATTCTGTTCCTCTAAGGTTTGGAAAGATCCTCCTAAGCTCATAAAATGTTTGTGTTTTAGTTTTCACAGGACAGCCAACTACATTAACATCCAGTGCTGTTAGTAAAAGGATTTTCCAGAATTTATCTATTTTTTCAGGGTGCATTCATATTTGTCCTTTGTTTTTTAGGCATTTTCATACATTTTTCCATGATTAACACACACACACACACACACACACACACAAAATCATGTTAAATTTACTTATTGAGTTTTTCATCTTTTCCTGCCTTGGTAACTTTTCACCGTAAAAAGAAAATAAGAATTAAAACATTTTTCCAGTCAACAGTTTTGGTTTCACTTGTCTAAAAATGTTTAACTGCACACTTGTAAAAAGATCCTAAGTTGTGAAAATCATGATCATGTCTGTGGACCAGCCACTGCATTCTTTTGGAAAAACCTCTTGCAAATAAACACAGCTATAGTAATATATGATAATAATATATAGCTATATATGTGACTCGATGTTTAGCTTCTCTTGTCCTCTGTTCTGTCTTTTAAACTCATCTTAATGTCTGCTGTACTTCAGTTTGTTCCTTGTTGCCTTCACATACTGTACTCAATGCTTATAGCTTCATAGTTGGTATTAATTCTGTTCCCCTGCACCTTAAACGGGGCCATACCGCAGTGGGAGATTTTAGAGCAGCTCCCCTCCTGCTATTTTTTGAATGATGCAACAGTCAAGTTAAATGGGTTTGCTCAGGATGCAGTATATTACTCAGAGGAAAAGCCTGCTGTGGTGCTGCACTGTTCAAATTTCAGCTTGTCTTTACATACGCCATACATACTCTTTTTATTCCAGCAATCTCTGCCTGTTCTGAGTGATGCTGTCAGCCTGACAGTGTAAACATCAGTGAATACTGCAAACTGTATTGTACTTTAAACCCTTTTAATTTGTTCCAAGGAGCTGGAGAAGGCGGGCCTCTTGAACAAGACAAAGATCGCAGAAGGTGGCAGAAAGCTGAGGTGCAGCTGCTTTTATTAACAACATTTTATTGTATTGTTTTTGTGTGTATTCAAATACATGAGTGCAAGTGAAATTTTCTCTCACCAGAACATGTATGCTTGCTGGGTTGCAGGAAAAATTGGAGTCCTTCCTGGGTGGTATTAGTCGGAAACAGTCTGGTTTTCTTCAAGGATCCTAAATCACAGACACCTTCCAGCTGGGTAAGAGCTCACACAAACTCTGATTAATGATTTTAGTCCAGATAATATTTCTACAAAAAAAAAAGTTTTAAAACTAGGCAAGAAATTTCTTCTTTTCAAATTAGTCAGCCAACTCTTCTGAGTCATCTTTTTAAAGTGCAGATGTCAGTTTTTTTGCATGGTGGATTTTTTAATTTCGCAATTAGACATTGTGAAGTCCTGGGTCCAGTACATAAAGATCAGTATCTTATGACAAACTCAGAAAATGGTCACAAATTTTGTTATTTCAATCAACTGTGTGGCAAACATTTATCTGCCACTTTGTCTTCATCGATCTCTTCAGCAGGAGCACATACATCGTCTCATTGGTAGTAAAGCAAGTCACACAAACCAGTTGCAGGTGTATGAAAGTCGGTCATGATGGGTCAAAAAGTGGTGCCTCACAAGTGACATCAAAACCATTTTTAGAAACATTTATGGGTTGATTCCGCTAATGGTGGGGGACAGAAAATACAGTGAATATATCATGTCTTTATCTTACACAGAAACCAGGAAATAGTCGTCCTGAGAGCAGCGTAGATCTGAGAGGAGCACAGCTGCACTGGGCCAACGACCTGTCCAGCAAGAAGAACGTCTTTAAGGTGAGAAACAGGAAAGTGGCGTAGCAATCACCCAAATAAAAAGAAATATTCTCCTACAATCCTCTCAATTACATGTATTCAGAATGTTCAGATTTCAGCGACTCTTGTATTTATTAAAACAACCCATATTCTACTTAACAGAAAGGTTAATTATTGTTGTGAGCTGATATGTTGTGGGAGGACTGTGGGGTGGCAGATAAGAATATCAATGAGGGAAGTGAGAGTGGGAAGCTGTCTTTCATCTGATAACTCTTCAGTGACCCAGTGTGAGGAAGAGGAAGAAGCAGTAAAAAAAAAAATGTGGCAGAATAAACCTTGTCTGTAGTGTTTTCTAAATCAAACTAGTGAATATCCAGATGAATAAACTTAATACATGCCATTTTTTGTGAAAATTGTTAGACAGAGAAGTGTGGATAAGAGAAGATATACTTGACTGGGGAGTTTTGGAAACATGCATGAACATGGTTTATAAATGTGTTTGTTTCAGCTGAGGACAGTGACAGGAAATGAGTTCCTGTTGCAGTCGGAGACCGACTCTCTGATTAAAGAGTGGTACAACACAATCCAGAACGTCATCGACAGGCTGGTGAGACACAGTTGTACTTTCAAGTTACTGCTTCTCTAATAGCTGCTAAAAGGACTTCCCTTTGGATTAAAATAGCAGCATTGGTATATAAAGTTTATGCTCTCTGTAGTCTTTTACTGAATCTAAAACATGTACACTGTTCTTCCGCTTTTTTTGGGTTTTCACCTTTTTAGTTTCTTAGGGTTAGGGTTAGGGTTTAAATGTTTTATAAACAAACTTAGGCTTCTCATACCTTATGCCAAGCACTTTAAAAACTGACTCATAAAAACTAAATATGCTCTAAAAAGGAAACGGAGAGGAGTTAACTATAATAGATATGTATGTATGTACATAGACTGAAATTCCATCATATCTGCTGTACACAGTAATGCGCAACAGCAAGCAATAAAATCATTTGTTCTCCTTTTATGTAATGCCAGAATGTAAATGTTTTCTTGTTGGACTGTTGAGTAGTCATTTTGATTACATGTTTTCAGTAAGTGATGTTATATGTGCTGGTTTATGGTGCAGCTAACACACTGCTCATTCCTCCTGCCTTTCAGGATCGTGAAAACCCGTTAGACAATGTCCTCCTGTACTCTCTGAGGAGAGCGGGCAGTGTGGAGATGCTGGACCACAGCGGTGACGAGGATGACAGGAGAACGTCTCGTAAGTCATCACCACATGACGCCTCTCATCACTTGGCCTCCTTCCTCCACCACAGAACTCCGTCCCTGCCCTCCACTCCACTTTACTCACAGCCTCTGTCTCCATCATCATCACTCTTTTTTCTAAACTTCCATACAGGCTTCCTGCATCCTTCCGTCCTGTCATCCATCCTCTGCTCCATCCAGCCCTCTTATATTTTCACTCGGCCCCCGTGGCAGATAATCCCCCCATCAGTCCTGTCTCACCTCCGCCATCGCCCAGCCCTCCCGCTCTTCATCCTCACCACCATCCCCTCTCATCTGCTCTCTTGCCCCGCAGCCGAGCGCCCCGCACTGACCTCCTCCTTCTTCTCTTCCCCCTCCTCTGCCTCTCCCTCTCCTCCCTCTGCAGTCCCTCGCTCTTCATCCAACCTGGAAAACACAGAGAGGAAAAGAGTGAAGACCAGACTGAAGAAGCTGATCCTAAAGAGACCTCCTCTGCAGGCCCTGCAGGAGAAAGGGCTCATTAAAGGTGAGCTTTCTTTTTGAAGTTGCACACTATTTAAATTCAAGTATCCTTTATTCAGCAGTGTATGGGGTGAATCATGGAAGTGAAGACTTTGGCTGTTGAGTTAAAGAAAATTTGCCATTAAGTGAACCGCATTAAAGTTATGATGGCAGGCAGGAAATCTCAGCATTTATCCTGCAGTGATGCTGCGCCCCCCCCAGTGAATGTGTGGCGCAATCCTCCTCATCTGTTTAGCAAGAGCCTTTTCACACTCACAAAAATCATTTATTCATCAATTTTCAATGCTGAAATGATCCTTTGGTTTTTTCTATCCAATATAAATTCTAAACACATCATCATTTTCTAAGTGTGACAAATAAAAGGAAAAAATGTGGTTTAAAAAAAGCGAGTTATACAGTATGAAAATTACCTTCATAGCCACCAAATGTGCAAGATTTTGGACAGGACTCTCCACCACTAAAATCAAACCTACAAAGGAGGGAATATTTGTTGGAAAAAGGGTGTTCATTTCCTCACTTGAGTGGTTTTTTATGGTGTTTTTGCCTTTGTTTAACAGTAAACTGTGGAGAAGTGGCACCGGAGACCCCCAGAACACAAGGATTTCATATTTTCCTAACAAAGATAAAAGAATTCTTCTGCTAACTTTACCACTATGTCAGTCCCTTTTTTGCACATTTAAAAAAAACTGAAGTTCTGGTGAATGGTGAAGCATATTTGTAAAAAATAACCCTGCACAAGCTCTCCAAGCTTTTGTGATAGTGGAAAGCAATATCTGATGCTTATGTGGTTAAATGTGGATCACTCTAGAGAGGTGTGTCGGTGCCATACTCTGTAAAGTAGCAAAGGATGGCTCATGATGCTTTTTACCTATAATCTGTACAGTACAGCGCATGGGTTGCATTGCATCATCTAGTGTGAGCTTATATGTCTGCAGGGAACAGAGTGAAACGTGGAGGTTTTCTCCCATAGTGAACAGAAAACTTATGAGTAGATTAACTTAAGCTCGAAGCTCTTACATCATGTCTTGGTAAAATGAAGTGTGTGCAGCTATCTGGTGAGAAAAAACAACAACTTCTAAACAGACGTAAAAAGTGTGTTTGTGTCCATCTGTCATCGCCCCTCAGATCAGGTGTTCGGCTGTCGTCTGGAGATGCTCTGCGAGAGAGAGAAGAGCACCGTCCCTCGCTTCGTCAGGCTTTGTACCGAGGCTGTGGAGAGGAGAGGTACAGACACCGCAAACACAGCTCCCGCTAATGCGATTCTCAGCTCAAAGCGGACACATGAGAAAACACCCTCAACCCCTGTTTTGAGCATCGCTTGACAGCAGCTCTGAGCTCACTGTTCTCACAGCTCTGTGACATAAATCATCAAACAGAAATTTACTGAAAACTGTTTGTGATTGCCCGACAGAAGGCAGACTAAAACGTTCAGATTTGGGGGAGAAGTCATGACAGCTGCCAGCCAGAAACAGGTCTAAATGAGAGAAAATTGAGTTGTTTAGAAACCGTTTAGAACCAATGCAGCAATGAATATTTAATACACAGGAGGAAAAAAATGTGTTGTGGGCTTTTAAAACCTGGTTTTGATGAATTAGATATGTCTTGGCAGTAATAATTTCAGATCAAAACATTTACATTTTAGGCCACAACACACTAAAAAACTTTCCGGAAAAAGTAAAATAATTTTTTGGATCATTGTCATAGTTATCATATGTACTGCAGTAAAAATGGAAGAAGGTAGAATATTTTCCACCAGTCTGAGGATGTAGTTGGTTGCACTGTATGTTATACATTAGACACTATTGATGAATGAGAATTTGTAACCTATTAAAAGTCAGAAGAGTGAAAAATCCTAATTCAGTGTCCCAGAGCCACATGTTTTTAAATCGTTTCTCATTGCTTTTGTAGCCAGCAATCCAAAATTATTAAATTTTACTGCCTTGGAAGGCATAGAAAACCAACAAATATCCACATCTGAGAAGCTAGAAACAGGGAACTTTTGCTATTTTGCAAAATTATCTTCTCTTTGGTTTCTGATACAGACAGCCTCTGGTGACAGGTTTTTCTATCAGTTAAATCATGTGGAAAAATGCAAGGAAGCATAATATGCTTCATGTAACCTCTATATATGTAATATTCACGGACCTGGTACATATCAAAACATACATCCGTAATCAGCAGCACTGAGATGTTTTTACAAGTCACTGAGTGAAGGCTGTATGTTTTATGCTACCTCTAAAACATTAAATATCAGCCAGAGGCTTTAGTTTTAAACTGAATCATTCTGATGTTTACTAAAAATGCCTCGCCTGACCTGTTCTGATGCTGACCTCAATTTGATCTTTTCGTGGGATTTGTTCACGGTAAGAAAAATGTCGGCAAACTTTTGTTTCAGAATATTCATAATCAGTGTGTCCCAGATCCTTGGCTTGTTTTAAAGCTTCTGTTATTGTAACCAGTGTGAAAAAAGCAGAAACACAGTCTCACAATAAAACTTTACACTTCATCAAGCAGCACAGTATGAAATGTTTAGAGGACAGAAAAGGAAGTATTTATAGGCCATGTGATCAAGTAAAATGCAACTGTTTTTTCCCTTTTTTTTTTTTTTTTTTTTAGATTGCTAAAAGTGGAAAACTGTGCTTTTGCTCTACTTTACTCACACATCTTTGGGCACTTATGCAACATAGCGAACTTCCTGGGCACACTGAATTATTGATTTGCAGAAAATGCAACTGCCATGACCAGCAAAACAAAGAAATCAGCTTAGTCTGCCTTAAAAATCAGAGGAAATCATTTCTTACATTAATACAATTTTAAATCACTCCTTATGTGACATTTGATTTTGATTGTGGAGTTCCCCTCTCCTGACCTGCTCTGTGTGGTATGTTGCAGGACTGGATACTGACGGCATCTACAGAGTCTCAGGAAACCTGGCAGTGATTCAGAAACTACGCTTCTTGGTGAACCACGGTGAGAATGAAGGGCAGAAGGGGAAACAAGTACTGATAATTATTGTTAATTCTATTTCTGGCACTGAAACCACAGAGAGCGAGAAAGAAAGGGATTAAACAGAGAAGTGGATGCAGATGGAAGTTTTCTTGGATTTGTCAGAAAACATTCAAATTGACCTGATTTCTCTTTTCTAGCTTCTTTACCTCAAGATAAATGATGTTGTTTTTGTGTTTGACAATAGACAACAGTTAAAATACAAAACGCCTTTCATGACACACTCACTATCTGCCTGTTTGAAATCTGTGACTGTCTCCCTCCAACCGCACAACACGGTAGAGGAAAGCCATCTGAGTAATTGTTGGTTTTTGCAGAGCGAGCGGTGACTACAGATGGCCGCTACATGTTCCCAGCGGAGTTGGTACAAGGTAGATTCGGGCAGACGAGGACAGCAGCCGCTTTCACGTCTTTCTCAGCCTGCTTGTTTTTGTGCATCATGTGTTGCATAATGTGAACACTTCGGTTGAAAAAACGCCCTAAAAATACCCACCTATTCGCAGACTGACACGCAGAGCTGAGCTGCAGTGCAGACGGCCACCAAACTGACCCTTTTTTGTTTTTGTTGTTGTTGTGCCACCGCTTGCTTAATGTATGTGTGTCCCTTTGGCTTTTGTGTTTAAGTTTTCTGATGTAATAACATGCAGCAGGTTGTACAGCGACTTCTCACACGGTCCGTGGCTGCCACCAAGTGGACAACACGGAGAATCAGCTGCCTGTGAAGCGCTCTAATCCCACAGCAGGATCTCACTGACTGATGCTTCTCATTATGAGATACCAGAGATTGTACATGAATACTGACCTTATTGACACTGAGATCAAATTAAATCCTTTTCTCTGGGCGTGTATGATCCAATTTGAGAAGCATTAGTCAGGCTTGTATTTAAAAAAAAAAAAAACAAGAAGTGTGCTTTATCCTTTAAAGTATATGTGTGCTGCTGTGCCTCTGTGTCTTCTCTGACTTTCACAGACCATCTCTATCTCCCTCCTGCAGCTACAAGCCTTCATGTTCCGCCTGAACTCAATTCAGACTTATGCTAAACGATGCCAGGACTGTAACTCCACTATTTCGACTCTAAATTCACACACTTTGTCTCTCTTTTTTTTCCTATTCCCCTGCCTTTCATTCACTTCTTCTGACCCCGTCTGTCCTGATTTCTCCCCAATTCCCCTCATCTTTGCCTCCCCCTCCCTCCTCTCCTCCCTTCCTCCTTCCCTGCTCTCAGAGGAGAAGCTGAATTTGGACGAGAGTGAGTGGGAGGACATTCATGTCATCACAGGAGCTTTGAAACTTTTCTTTCGTGAGCTTCCCGAGCCTCTGGTGCCCTTCGGCTTCTTCACCGACATCGTGGAGACAGTCAGTGAGTGACCAGTTTCAGCCACATTCACACTGTTTAGTTTGCATACTGTATTTACCCCTTAAAGTGGAGGGCTTAGGGTCACTTTCTACAGAGTGATAGAGATAGAAATGAAACCATTGCTATTTACAAAGTTTGTATTATCTTAAAAATCCATAATTTTGTGAAAAAAAAGCAAATAATGTGCCTTAAAAGTTTAATTAGGCATGTTTATAGCACATAAATGTCAAAATCCAAGAATTTGTCTGTCATTTTTTTGCCCCTTAAATTGTTAGATATGCACACAACACTTTTTTTCTTTTTTTTTATCACTTAACATTTTTTCCTCTTGACTTGATTAAACATTTCACTCCTTTTTACTTTGTCAATTGGTGGTAAAAGTACTTTTCACCCTTGCAGAATGCAGTATATTCACACAACATTCTTTCCACCTTTAGAAAATGCTACACAAGACATATAAATACAAAAAAGGAAATGGTACTTTTAAAAAACATAAAGCATAAATTCCAAGGCGAGAGGCGAATAATTATATACTGACAAATGCTGAGATTTATTGAGCTGTGGTGAATTAAAGCCAAGCGATGGGTTTACTGGTAAAAATCTTTGAGTGTAAATCTTTACTTTTTAAAAAAAAAATCAGTTTTACACAACAGCTATATAATCTGCAGCTTGTGTAAATATATTTGAATCATATTTGAATGTCATATTGAAATGTCATTTAAAGAATAAAACTTACTGTTTTTATTTTTTTTCTTCACTACAAATGCCAGGAAAAGACCGAACCCTACAATTGTTCATCTCCGTTCCATGAATGTATATTCTTTTCCACAAAAGAAGTAAATCTAGAAGTAAAAAAAACCAAAAACAAAAAAAAACAGGCCACCGTAAGTTCAAGCAAAATTTGATTTATTTACGACTGTAGGATGGTGTATGTGGTGTTTCAGCATAATGTAGGTCATTTAGTGCAGTAATGTGGCACATTTATTTCTTTACTCTTTACAGGCTTGTTTACAGCACCGACAATGGTATAAAATCACTGTTTGCGGCTGTAATCTCTTTCTAGCATTTGCTGAGAGTTAAAAATATATAGAATATATAATATAATATATAATATAGTATATAATTGAATTTCCCTTCTGGGATAAATAAAGTATTTTTCATTCATTTCATTTCAATATCAGCAACATTTTCCTCTTAACTGAGTTCAGTTAATTTGCCTGAGCTTCTGTGATACGGAAATGTATCACATTATCTATTACTTATCCTTAAAGACAGTAGATAATCTGGCATTTAAAATATATTACACTCAGTAAGGCAATTTCCATATTAAGATCTACAAAAAATTGCTAATAAATGTAGATAAATTTTTTTGAAAACAGTTGATGGGACATCTTTTTTGCAAAGTGTGAGCGCATGAAGGATCAGCATCTCAGTGTTCATCAAACCACTGTGGTGATAGTTGATAACTGGATGCTGCTGTATCAGATTAAACATTGGACGCTTAAAGAGAACATGTGATATCAGTTACTGGATATGTAAATCAAGCTTCAGATGCTAATAAAGCGCATGGAATCTTACACATCTCTTGCTCTGTGTCGCAGAGATGTCAGACTACATGGACAAAGTGGATCGCTTGAAGTGTCTGGTGCTGAACATGCCTCCTCCGAACCACGATACGCTGCAGTTCATGTGCCGCCATCTCAAACGGTGAGAGGATGGGAACCAAACAACGCAACTCTACTGATGTGTGACCTTTGTCTGTGGTGGTTTCAATGCCCTAAAACTGACAGAGTTCATAATGCAGAATATTTTGGTACCCTGGTAGCAAAAGTTTAAAAAAGAATTTAACAAATCTCTTCCTTATAACTTTTCTTTTTTAAAATCTGACCACAAGAGGGGGTAGTTTCCATGTTAGTCTCACTCACTTTCTGCCGGGGATTCTTTGGCCACAGCTCTCAAAGTATGCCAGCGCTGTACCAGGATCACACTGTTGTTAAGTTTGGGTCCCTGTGAAGATGAAAAGGCTGGAGGAAGATGAATGGTGTACAATGTTCTGCGAGCCAGTTCCTTTTACAGTACATAAAATGTGTGTTTTTTACCGCCTATGGTTTTTCCTTCCACTCCAGGGGTGAGCGTTCGTGTTCGGAGGCCGATGTTTGTGCCAGGGTGTGGTGGGCCCCATGAATTTGTCAACTCTGTGTCTTTTCTCTCATTTTCTCTCCGCTGTCATTCCTTTCTCCCCTCGTTCTGTTTCTCATTTATTATCTCCCTGCTCAATCACCCCCCTCTCCTCCTCTCTTGCTCGCTCACTGCCTCCTTTTCCTTTACTTTCTGTTCTCCCTCTTCCTTCTTTCATTCTCCCTTTCCTCTTCCCCTCCCCTCTTTTTCATCCCTCTCTCCTTTTTCCTCCTTCCCTCCCTCCTTCCCTCCCTCCTCCTCCTGCTCCCTCCCGCTCTCCTCCTTGCCTCGAAGGTCCCATGGGAGCCTTGTGGTTCGTCTGCTGGAAGGCATACCAACACCACCGCCGCCACCACTGGAACCTCTCTCTTTTCTCTCTCTTCGCCCTCTTCCTCGCTCACTTCTTTTTTTTCTCTTCCCTCTCCTCTCTCCCTTTTTTCCTCCTCTCTTTTTAATGTGGAAGTTTTGAGCAATTGCTGGCTGCTTCTGTGGCTTGGTGGGAATGGCATTTTTAGAAGAATGCCTCATGCTGTGGCTTTAACCCATTCCTGAGTCCCCCCCAATCACACACACACACTCTAACGCACCAACATAGGTGGATACAGGCGGTGTGTTTTGAATACTGTCGCGCACAATTCTACATCGTAAAACCCAGATGGAAGTGCGTGAACATGCGCGCAAAAAACAAGATGTCACTGGTAGATTTGCAAACCGATTATTTTAGCTGCTGTCCTGAATTTGCAGCAAGTATAAAGATCCTGTGCACAAGCATGGAACTATATCCACATTTAGCAGTAATCTTTATGTCTTCAATCCCAAAGAAGAATTTTGTGAGTCTAATGACAGCGTTTAACATGGACACCCATTCAGCATAGGGTTTTAACCTTCTAACATTTGCCATTTGTGCAACTATTCGGTCATAAACCAAAGACTTGTACAAACTTTTTGACCTAATGGTAGCTAAAAAGATCATTAAAGTTATTTTTATTCCTTCTGAGGGGGCATGACCATTTCATGGCGCTCTATCCAAAAGTGGTTGAAACATTTCACTCAAAACCACAAATGCCAGCCTCATGGTGGACCTTTAGGGAATGTCAGGGATCCCCAAAGTCATCAAAGTCCACTAGTTGCTGAGATATTTCAGTCTGGACAAAACTGGTGAACTAGCTGGCACTCAAGCTCTCCCTCAAGCCATCCCGCGAGTCTGACTAAAAATGTAATTTTACCAGCTGGAGCAGTTCAAAATGACTCACTTTTGTTGTTTTGATTTTCAGTTTTCGTTATATTTAAGGTGGTATTAAGCTTGCATCTTCTACCCTCTTGTTTCCTTCAGAGTGCTGGAACGTTCGGACACCAACAGAATGACCACCCAGAACATTGGCATCGTGTTCGGGCCGACGCTGATGCGCCCAGAGCGAGATAACGGCAACATGGCAGTGAATATGGTTTACCAGAACCAGGCGGTGGAGCTCATCCTCAGCGAGTTTGACCACATCTTCGGAACAAGAGGCCTCTCTTGATCTTTTCAGATGACGGGGGGGTGGAGGTGGGGGGGAGCCAGATCAGACGAAAGCACAAGTATTGCAGAATTTGTCCTCTTTGCCTGTTGACTCATATGGTGTAAAATGGATTTCACATCAAAAGATAATTACAGGATAAAAAGAACCAGGACAGAAAGCTGCTAATCATGACATCTGGCCTCCATATAAAGCCATGTTAAAACAATAATAGTAAAACAAGCCAATTTTAGCTGCAGTACTTGTGCCTTTGACTGCAGATGTAGAGCCCAGCCCCTGTATAGCTCGGTGCTGGGACAGACGCCTCCTTGTCACTTTTCCTTGATGTTTCAGGATAAATAAAAAGCTATAAAAGCGATAAATCTCATTCAGCCTGTTCAGATAGCTGCGTATTATTCAGTTCATTGATCAAGGAATGCGAGGAGGGATGTGTCTTAACGTAGCACTGAAACAAAACTTAGCAGAACCATCTCACTGTGAAAACACATGCACCAGCACCTCTGGCAACAAGGATGGACAGAACCCACCTGCAGCATTAGCATGGACAGACTGTAGGTTTTCAAATCAAGAAGGAAGCAAACTGGCTGTAAATGTGCCCACATCTTTACTGACATTAGACAGCGAGTTTGAGGGTTTATTCGAGAGAACTCTTAAGAGACAAAAGCATGATTTCAGTGATGGGATGAATGTGCCAACGGGGCAGCAAATGTACCTTTGTACCAAATAGTACATAGTAGTGTGTGGACCTTCAGATCTTCCCTTATTGTACAAATTTGAATCTTTCTCCTATTTTTATTAGTACAAATTCCTCATATTAAGTTAAAAATATTAAGTTGTAAATATGTGAAATACTGTCTTTGTCAATTAGTAGCACTTTGCATACAATGTGTAACCTAAGCATTCTATATTAGCCAAATTCAAACGGATATGTTTGCTTTGCAATGAACAATGTGTTGCTAAAATATGACTTGGACCTGATTGTTAATTCTCCTGCAATAAAAACATGTGAACAAAACCGATTTGATCTGCTTTATGGTGTTTGGTCAGGATACTGTCAGGTTGTTTGTGCCGAGCGATGGGTTGCGTGAGAGATAGTAGAAGCGTGTGGAGGTATTTGGGCCACGGAGACTCGGCGGGTGGAGACATCCCCTGTGATTGGTGCGAATGCTGCTTTTAATAACAGAACAAAAGGGGAACTGGAAATGCATATGTTTTAAAAATGTGGATTTTCCCCCCAAACCCTCTCAGTCTCTCACTCTGTGGCTTGGGTAATTTTCTATTGACTGTGGGTTTGGCAAAAGACAAAAAAGAGCAGAAAAGAGGCACTGCTGCTGGGGGGGCTCATGGATTCTGCAAAGTTTTTATTAGATGTATTTATTCATTTTTATGTTTGTATTATTTCAAGTCATGTGAGCTCGTTGTGAAGCACTAAAATTATGTGTAGCTGATTGATCTCGACTTGATCGTGCACTTTCAAGGACATCCTTAAATTTGATTAAATAGACAAACTTCGCTTGTTTATTTGGTTCAAATGCATGTCTGCACAGTCATCTATGTGTTTACTCCAACTAATATCAGAATTAATCGCGTATCCCGCAATCAATGGTGCAGTTTCTCTGGTTTATTGGTCTTTCGACAGCAGTGTCCCAGAGTTTCCTCACGTTATATTGGATGATCTTCCATCTATTGGATTATTTAAAGAAAATCTAAAGCACTGATCTACTCAATATTTCATCAAATATTTTTGCTGTATGTTTTGTTCTCTCTCCAAATTCTGAAACTAAAGGGACTTTCCTTTCAATAAAACCTCAGTGGCATTAAACAGCCTTAAACTGAGCTCTGTGATGTGTTGTTTTTTTTTCACTTTGGTATGACGGTGCTAATCACCCCTTAAAATTAGAATCAGTCCAGCAGAGACACAATCAAACACTCCTCCCTGCTAATCAGCAGTTTGTTGGCAGTAAAAGTCAGAATCTATTACTTCATCCTTTTATGTTCTTTTTTTTCTCTTTCATTCTTTTTTTCATTGACTTGATGGCATGTGACGTAAAGACGGCACTCAGACTATACATCAGCATTTGAAACAATGCAAAAGAGAACTTGTGCCTCTGTATAATTGCTTAAAATGTAACAAATGCAGCAGAAATACTGTAAACTTTTGGTAGAAATTAGCTCACAATGAGAGATTTCTGACACATGTACTGATGAAATGTAACAACCCAATAATAATTCAAAACCACTTTGCATCTGTAGGTGGTTATTTTGTTTGTTGCATCACTGAAACAAAATGGTTTTTGGTCTGTGTAAATTGTGGAAAGAAGACAATCATAAGGTCATAAAGTCTTTTCATCTGTAATACTTCTTTCATCCAAGCAACTCTCAAAACTATCCATATGTAAAGGAACCCCCTTGAAAAGTGTGCTATCAGATCTCTGGCATATTTTATATGAATTTGGTTCATCACTGACTATTTCTGTATCAACAATAGATTTCAGTGAAGTGTAGATATAAGATTAACTTGGCTTTTATTCCATTTTATTGGATTCAGATATGAACACTGCTTTAATATCGTTTAAGGTACATTTTTGGTGTTATCATCATTATTTTTTAGCTGTGTTGTAAATTTTCTGTTTATCTAACCAAAGGGAGAATTAAGGAACAGACACTCCTGGAATATAATAAGTTACAATGGTGCCTTGTTTTAAGAAGAACAGTTTTTCTACCCACCAGTGCAATTCAGCTGTATTCATTCTAAAGCCTGCTTGTTCTGTGACGCGGTTGTTACAGTGAACTGAAACCTAAAAATGCTCAGAATACACTCTGGCAGCTGGTTGCTCATGTATGTAAGCTGTTGCGAGGGATCTGACAGAGGTGGGTTTTACATCAAAACTACCTATAAGTCAAGGCAGCGCTCTAATAAAAGTCATTTTAGTCTCAGTCAAACTGCAAACCACCCAGGCTTTCATACACACCTCATAACATCACCAACTGTTGATGCTACAGTTGACTAAATGCTGCTGATGCATAGCCCCCAAAATGTATCTAACCTGCAAGGCAAGCTTTGTTAATGTTGCGGTTGGCTGATTGTTTACTCACTGTACCGTTACCCTAAAGCTCAAGTATCACATATCAGGGGAGCGGACACACACACACACACACACATACACACACATACACACACACACACACACACACACACACACACACACACAGGTTCACTAGAGAAAAGCAGGCACCTCTGATGAATCATCATGCAAATAGACCAGAGCCACAAAAAAACTCAGTGCAACAAAGCGGTTTGGAGATCTTGGTGGTGATGGAAACTGTTTAATGTGATGGGAAACTGAGTAGCCCATGCCCCAGCCCAGCTTCAAAATTGTCTCATGCAGACGACTTTGTTCACACTGAAAATTCAAAAGCATGATTTAAGGCCCTTTCTGATTTGAAATGACTCAATAATTCAACACATTTCTTAAAAAGCTGCAAAAAAGCTATTAGTCTGATTTTTTAATACAGAAATTTTCCACATTGAACTAACTCGTAGTTCCTTTATTTTCAGTTCCATAAACTCTGCATCATGAGATTATTTATTAGAACAAGATTAAACTGATTTCATTAGAAAAACAAATGACATACAAAGTTCAGTGACAACATATGTACATTTTTATTACAAATATCCTCAAACATGCAAAGAAATATATATAAAAAAAAGTGAATACAAAAGTTGCATGGGTGTAAAGAGGAAATAAAAACTGTACCTAATATTAAAAAAAAGTGTGCAGACGTTGAATGTAACATATTTTTTGCATATTCTTTGACCCAAAAATAACAGGTGAGGAACGATGCAAGTGAAGTGTGGCAGTTGGCATATCTTTGGTGTTAAACACACGCACGCACACACACATGCGCACACACACATATGCGTGCACACACACATCACACATACAAAGACACAGACATAGATCAAGAATGGTCTTTGGCACACAGCATGCATAAATGCTGCAAGCTTAGTCACACCTCATGCATCACCGTCTTATCTCATCGTACCAAGGCTTTTTTTCAGATTACTCACAGTACATCTGAGGCACTTTTCACATTGACTACACTGCAGTCAGAAAGAGGAAGTTAAAACCGATGTATGTGTCCTGAGTCTTGACCGTCTTGCCACACCTCAACAGACAAGCCCGAATGTGTGACACATTATTTTTCCGGGGTTGTGAAAATAGACTGTAGCACATGTAAATTAGTTCGAGAAATAGCAGACATTTTAGCATTAAATGAAATCAAGCAGCCCCATGTGATTAATACACAAATGGCGAGACAGTGCAAATCGTATTTGCTCCCCTTAAGGGAAAAACCCCCAAAGACTGACTTCATCTTTTGCCCGCTTTCAACCCATCCCATACACAAAATGCAGAAATGTCCGTCCCCAAGCAAGGCATGCAGTTAAAAAGGTGCAGTCCACCGCTTTTTGTTTAAAAAATAAATAAACAACCACCTTCCAGTTCTTCCTCTTTTCACTGCTCACTCTAAATATTAAACAGATTGCTAGTTAGTTAAAGCCACTGAGCACCATAGTTGACCTGAAGAGACAAGTTGGTTGTACCTTATGATTTCACAGCATAAATGACAAAAGTCCTGCAAAGATAACTTCTACCTTATATACTTAAGCACTCACTGGCTTTAGGACGAAGTGATAGCTGCATGTGCATTTTAACTGAAAACATTTTACAGTTATTTCTAACTCATATGACATTTGCACCAAATGATACCATATAATATTGAAAACGAAATGTTACGAGGAATAAATACACTAATAGCTAGGCATTTGGTGAATCTGTTGTTATGGCTGTTTCTGTAACCTTTAGCCTCTGGCCTTGATGGCGCATTAAATTAAGACAAGATGTATTTCCATCCTGCAAACATTTCCTGCAGGGCCTATGTACTGGTGTAAAATGTGAACAGTCAAAATGAAGCAAACAAAAAACAAAAAACAAAACTCTATTGAATCCTGCACATAAAAATAAAAAACAAAAACCTCTGTGTTTGTGTTGTGCAACAGGCAACAGCAGCAAGCATGTAAAACAGAGATATCTGTAATGTCACATCTGTATATGTGACATGAACTCAGATCTGTCAACCCAAATGTTTTAGCTGTCCTGGAAAACAACAAAAGCAAACAAACAAACAAAAAAACGAAACACTGTCGGTACATCAAGTCTATTTTACATGATAAAATACTGTCATTTGTATTGTCACATATATTTTGTTTGCATGGCTTCATCCACTTCAAGGTCATGAATCCTTTGGCAGTTCTGTGCATTGTTTCATGTTAAAATGAGTTGTTAAGGGGAAAAAAAAACAAAACTCAGGTGAGCTGGTATATATGTGAGGGAAAAAAGATCAAAAGTCGTAATACATACAGTATATGCATTGTAATGGCTTGTTAAAGTCATCTTAAGTTTTTATTCTGGGTAACTCTGTTATATCCAGGCTCAGTTCACATTTGTCCAAGTCTCCATTCTGGTCCTCAGTGTCTCGGTCCCAGATATGGCTCTCTGTATTGTCAATATGGTTTCCCACGTCATAACTGTTTCTCTCATGTTGCACTCCGTTCTCTCCTGTGGGTGATTCTTGGATGGGGCTTCCTCCCAGCTCCACCGCTGCCTCTGACAAACCTACATGTGCCTCTTCCATGTGGCCAACACTAACTCTTGCCTCCTCTTCCTCCTCCTCCTCTTTGAGGGCATCCGGACCTCCATCCAAACTGGAATCGCTGAGGAAGGAGTGGGGAGTTTGGGTGTCATCCATGGACAGAGGGGTGTCTTCGGCATGATGGCCCACGAGGTTGTTACCTGCTCCTGGGGTGAGTGGCATCTCCTCGTGCTCTTGGTCTGGATCTTGGTCTTTGCTGCAGTAGGCGTAGCGGTGGTTCATGTGCTGGGAGTAAGAGCCTGAATGAGAGAAGCGTTTGCCGCACTTGTCACATTGGTAGGGTTTCTCTCCAGAGTGCAGCCGGCTGTGTTCAATCAAATGGTGCTTGTGTTTGAAGGCCTTGTTGCAGATCTTGCACTCATGAGGACGCTTGCCTGTAATGAATACAGAAAAGTGGTTTCTATTATTCTATAAAAAGACTACGTATGAGTTTTTTAAAAATATATATATCAAAGGAACATTTACGACTCACCAAAATCCCTTTAAAAAGGTACGTTTGCTTTTTTACATAAACATTCTCAAAGGAGTTGTTTGACATTTTGGGAAATACACTCAGAAAGAAACATAAAGCTTCTGCCAGCAGGAAAAAACTGGAAACGTGGAAAGCCCAAGCCAGGCTCTGTCCAAAGGTAATAAAATCTGCCAACCAGCACCTCTAAAGCTCACATTAACACATTATAACTCATTTGTCAAAAACAACAAAGTGTAAAAACAATGTGCTGGACTATGTCTTTCCCGTGTGTACCCGACAGAACAGTCTGACACATAAGCCCACGTAAAACCACAATGTTTTATTTTTAGTCTTTAACCTTTATACAGATTAAATCAGCAGGATACAACATATTAATTATTGAGCTTTAGAAGAATTAGCAGGCGGATTTAGTTACTTTTGGATACAGTCATATCAGCTGTTTCTCTACTTCTGTCTTTGTGTTACTCTAAGCCAACCATCTGTTGGCTGTAGCTTCACATTTAGTGTATGGACATGAGAGCTGTCTCCTCATTTATCTGTCAGCAAGAAATTTAATATGAATATTTCACAAAACGTCAAACTATTTGAACTATTTTAAAGAATTGTATTGTAGCTATCTATAAACTGTAGGAAATGTCACATAACTACATGCAGACTCTGCGTGAGTTTCAGACCTGTGTGCTCGTATTTGTGTCGAAGCAGAGAGCTGCTCTTCTGGAAGGTTTTTTCACAGATGTCACAAGCATAAAGCCCCTCGTCTGTCTTCTTCAGTCTCTTCCTTCCCGGACCTCCTTCTCCCTCGAACCCTTCATCGATTAGAGAGAGGTAGTCCAGAGCACCACGGCTTAATGCCTCTCCCTGCAAGGAAAACATGACTGTAAAAGCAATATTTGTTGTATGCATTTTACTCCATGTTTTGTGATCTACACTAACTTGTGTATTTCTAAAGAAAAGCCTGTCTCACCATTAGACCTTGTCTGTCCTGGTAGATCTTTTTTAATGCAGTTTCTGCATCTGCCTCCATCATGTAAGCCATAGGAGAGAGAAACCCGGGGCTGTTAGCTGTCTGGCTAAATGGAATCGGTGAGATACCTTCATGCCCTGAAAGCCTGACACCAGACTGGCTGAAGATAGGAAACCCATTGTATAAGGAGGCTGGAAACACAGGAGCTCCAGCCCCGCTGAAAACTGGGTGCAAGGGGAGGTGTGAAGTCGGACTTGGTCTTCCAAGCTGTTGCGACCCAAGCTCCCTCCTCTCTCCCCTGGATGAGATGCCATTGACCGTTTGGTTCCTCCCCCCTTCGTCTGAGGGCTGCTTGGGCAGGGAGAGGTCTAGAGGTTCGTTTTGTACAGACCAGGGACTGCCGGTTTCTTTCTGGGGTGAGGAGAGCTCAGGAGGACAGCTGGTGAGGTCGAGGCAGGCGGGGGGACTGAACCCTGAGGAGGGAACTCTCCTTCTGCCTCGAGGTGATGACAGCTCAGGGGAATGGTGAATCATCTGACTCGGGCTGCCTTTCTCCTGGCTGGACCAGTACACTCGTGAAGACAGGGCATCATGGCGGGGCTGAGGGGGAGAGTGCACTGCAACTAAAAGCTGTTGCGGTACAGAGTGCCAGCTGGGCTTCTGTAATGGCGACTTGCTCCCAGAGAGGCCATTGGTAACTTCGCTCGGTTTGTTGTTCTCCAGTTGCAGAGCAGGTCTGGGGAAGAACAAAGGTGGTGAGGAGTGGTCTTTTCTGCGAAAACCCTCAGGCACCTCCACTGCTTCTCTGTTGACCTTGCAGAGGTAGCGCTCGTGCTGCAGGAGAACTGCTACGTTGGGAAAAAGCTGCGAGCACCAGCGACATGTCACCCCGAGGACATCTCTTTCTGCTTCCCTTGATCTCACTGCTTCTCTTCTCCTGTCGGGTGACATCTTCCTCTCAGGCCCTCCTCCATTGTGCATCCTCCTTTCCTCAACATCTCCTCCTTCTCTGTCCTTCTCCTCATCTTTCTTCACATCCTTGTGGAGCATCTCCTGCAGCATCTGCTCAAATTTGTTCCCAGAGTGGAGATAAGGCAACAGAGTAGTTCCTTTTAGGATACTGGCCCTCAGAGAGAGTTCTGCTGAGGGGTCCCAAAGCCTCGCCAGATCGGATGCACTGGGGAAGCTCGTGCTTTGGTTGAGGTCCTGCAGTGAAAGCTGATGAGGATCCACTTGTGCTCGACTCAGAAGCCTGGTATTGTCTTGGTTCTGTGAGGCCAACACAGAGCCCTTATCATTACTGGTTCTACCCCCGCCAGCAGAGGGAGACGTTGGAAATGAATGGTGGTACGAGCTTTGGCTATGTCCATTAAATGCCCCACTGGCTCCTGCTGTGTTTCCCCCTCCAAGCCCTCCACCACTAAGACACTTTTTGCTGCTTAAATGTGAGCTGTAGGAGCCAGAATGAGAGAAACGTTTCTTGCAGTTGGAGCACTCATACGGTTTCTCACCTAAAGGATGAGACACACAGAAGAGATTGGTGTAAAAAAGATGCCGAGAGTAAGTTCAAAATACCTTCTGGTGGGTGTGAACTTTTCACATTTTTTTATAATTCTCTTGTTATGCGATGAATTATTTTAACTTGTTTCCTGTCAACACATCAATTTGGGTATAATTTCAGACCATATAATTTACACAATAAGTAAGGGTTGGTGATACAGTGAAACAATAGCAAATTGATGGGTGAGTACAGCTGTTTTGATGTTATTTTGTCTCACCGCTGTGGATGCGAAGATGCTCTTTGAGGTGGTGTTTGTACTTGAAAGCTTTCCCACACTGCAGACATTTGAACTTCCTGGTCTCCATGCCTTGGTCCAAAGTGATGGCACTCTAGGAAGGCAGAACACTGTCATCAGTTTTCTACGACAACACATTTAGGGAGCAATTTCAGGGTGTGAAGAAGTATGGGTGTGTTTATCAACACAAAATGTGGCACATAAATCACCTTGAAACTCTAAATAAAATATCATGTAGTTATGTTTTTAAACACCTCATAGCAGACCTGACAGAGATTTTTCATTCAGTTTCTTTTTGTGGATATCTTACCTTGTCCTGCACTTGGTTGTGAAGTGCCAGGTGCCGCTCCATCTGTGACCTAAGGGTGGCAGTGTATCCACAGAGCGGACAGACCATGTGGCCCCCCTCCCTCTCCTGACAGTATTTGATGTGGTCCCTCAAAGAGGCTCCTCGTTGATAGACTCTGTGGCAAAATGGACAGGCCTGCTGGCTTCTGCCTGCATCTGGAGCCCAAAAAGAGGTGACACTTTAAACAGAGGGGTTACATTTTTACATTTTCATTAAATATGTCCATTTTCGAATTGGTTGTAAGGCCGTGGAAGTATCCCAGTATGAGATGAGCAGAACCCTTGCCAGCATATTACAGAGCTGCAGTACGTACAGAAAGGCACCTGCATTTAGACTAACTTTCCTCTTAAATATAGCTGTGGTAAACTATACTATATAAATACATGTATCACACAGGTTGTGTACTGAACTACAAAGATCACCTGAATAACTCATGAGCTCGAGAACTGCAGAAATTGATTCTAACTCTTAATCCACTTTTTATCAGTATACACAAAAGACTTATGTAGACAGCTTCCCTGAAAATACTGAACACTGACATTAATTAGTCATTTTATTTGTATAATAATAGATTGTATCATAAATAATGAAATAACACATAATTATATTGCATATTGAATATAGTTTTTTTTTAAACAAATTATGTTTATGTTGAAATATTTAGGCCAAAAAAGTAATTATATACAGCGCTTAACAAATTTATTAGACCTCCTGTCTAATTTGTTAAGCACTGTGTATATCTATATAGAACATGCACCATCATCAAGTGCTTTAATGCGCACTCAGCTCTCGATCTTTTACAATTTTGAACAGGAACGAGGAATTTCAAACTGAATTCACCTTTTTATACCCAAATTTGAGCCGGCTCACTGGGCTTCTCTGAACAGTCAGAAATTAATCAAGCATAACATTCAACCACGAAAACGAATTTTTCTGTTCAGGAATGCAAGTATAATTTGACACCTCAATCAAGAAATAATAATATGCTTTAGTAATTTTTCTGTTTTTTTTTTTGTAAAATAGTAAATTTGAAAATATATGGATAGCAATAATAAGTATATTCTAGCATTAAAAACATTATTTCGGTTAAAGAGCTTCAACATACTATTAGAGATTATTACAGAAACATAAAAAAATATATTGGTAATTACCAGTGCCGTTAATTTAGGGCAGCTCTGATATAAACCTTACAGGTCTAATACTGGTCTAATACATTTGTTAAGCACTGTATAATAAAAACATGATAAATTTAATATAAAATACTGAAGAACAATGACAAATATTTAAACTGTGCATGCATGAATTGTCTTTACAATGCCCTGATACAGAGTCTTTGTTAAACCATCAGCAGTCGACAAGCTGATAGGTGAAAAACCGCTGTTTCGTTTTTTCATTTTCTCAGAAGGGCATTAGCATATCAAATCTGATAAGCGCATTATCACTGCTGTTGATAGTCAGCTTGCAGCTGAACAGTCATCACAAATAACAACACACTGCCTGGTTCAACAGTAACCGTCCACTGACATGATCACATTTGCTGATTTTCCTATTCACGGCTACCTGTTCCCTCAGGTGAGCAGTGCTGAGCTCCTGGTGACCAGATGGCAGGAGGCAGCTCATCATGCCGACTGCTGGGGTGGTACGCAGCCGCCGAGCCGTTGTGGTTAAGGTGGTCCAAGAGACTTGCTGAGGTAGAGGCCTTCCTCAACTGGGCCAAGAATTCATAGTGGGCTAGGTCCTCCAAAGCATTCTGGGAGTGTGAGCTCTTACCTGGGGGACAGAGAAATAGAAATAGAGAAGATGAAACACAGATAAATCAAAATATGTGTATTTTCTACACTTCTACACTTGCAAAAAAAAACATGCACAGTACTGATAGATGCACACACTCTGCATTTGGCACAAAAATAGTAGCACTGCCGCAAGGATGTGGTGAAAATGATAACATAAAAGCAGTTTGAAGAGAATGTGTACCATAAAAATATTACAAACTACGCAAAAGAGTCTGTTTTTTGCTTGTTCTTATTATTAGGCAACACACATTGAAGACGTAAATTGAGAGATTCATTGCTTTGCGACTTTTACCACATTTGGCTTATCCTAAAGCCCTTTGAAATTAAGCATTTAACGTGATGATCTGCATTTTTATCAGTCGGTGCATCATTCTCACTCATTCTTGACTACAGTCATTTTTTTCATCAACTATTTGTTAAGTTAAATTATTAAGTAATCATTTGCTCTATGCCTTTGCGCGCAACTGAGTCTAATGGGACTAAATTGGTTACGTAAAGACTGACAGATAAAACAATAAATTCAGGGAAGTAGTCGGCCAGATATGAAACAAGATTTAAGAGTTCTCTCTTGTTTGTGCCCTTGACTGCAGTGACAGGCAGACAGAGAGAGAAAAAGCCACAGACGTATGTGAAGAAGAGAGGGCGCCTCCTATCACAACTTAAGCCAATCAGCTCTGCTTACAGCTACTTTGAGGAAGATTTTTCAAATGTTTGCAGATGTTGGCATATTTTGAGCTGTTTTTTTATGTGGTGAAGGGAAGAGCCTGTGTGGTTGAATGTTGTAAAAACTCAGCTTTGCCTTCATCAGGCAAGGCCAAATCACATGAGGCGAGGGAGCTAAGTGATTGTTAGTAGGCAAGCCGCGTGAGCCTTTGATCTCTCCTAAATAAAAGGGAAAGCCTCACGTCGCGCAGTGCTGATTTCAGTACCGTAACGTCACCTCTTTGATGCATGGAAATATTGTGACATTGTGTGGGATGAGTTCTTTTGTCATGCTTTCAGAAGGCTGCCTTTTCAAAGAGAAGAGCGAGAAAAAGGAACAGCTTGTAGGGAAGGCATGGTTTCACAAGGAGCTGATATGAAGGTGTATCTAGAGGGCCCTGAGAGGCATCATGAGGCTGGCGATGTCTTGCATCAGAAAAACACTACAAACTTGTTTACACATACCATAGTGTCACACAGCTGTCTGTTTTATATTTATGCATGTATCACATTTTACCTACATAATGCTTTCCTGCGGTTTTAGCCAGGCTTTGTCTTTTGGAAACAAATGCAGGAAGGTTTTATAGTACAGAAAATAACGGCTTAACTTAAAATAGCTAAAGGTTTACAGTTTTTCTAACAGCTGTACTTCAGTTTGCAACTTACAGTACATCCTCAGTGGTTCCTGCTCTCCCTCCCTATCAGTGGATGCGTAGGTGGCGTCCTCAGCAGCCTTGGCCTCCGACTCCACCTGGCCCCAGCAGTTCCTGCTGCCAGGGCTGAGGCTGTGCGGCCGCGTGGGCTGAGCAGGGCTGCCGGGCTCCTCTGTCCCCTCGCTGGGTGTCAGGCTCGTCTTGTCCAGGCTCTCCTGGAAGTCCTGGGGCTCCACGCTCCACAAACCCACCTCATCCTCCCCCTCAGACCCCAATGAACTCACTTGCTCAGCATCCACTGCGAGAAGAAACAGAAACAGACAAACGTTGAGGGCAGACTGGAAACTACTGGCTCAGGCTAAAGAGTCATTTTAAAATACCTTTTATGCACAAAATGCTGATTAAACGTGTGGGATTTTGAGGTGTCATGTTGTATTTTCAGCTTAAATTGCACGTATTATGAATGTGCATCTTTACTCTATGTTTGAACTAAGATGTTTTTTTTATTGTATATATCAATGAATATATAATTTTAACATCACTCAAAATGCATTCACACATGTTTCTTATCATTTTGTACAGCATTTAGTGGCATGAGCTATAGATTAAAACCAATGCAAACCAGAGACAACAGCACACAATAAAATATGAAATATGTGAGGAACTGAAACCAACAGGGAAAAAACTGTCCGCTAGAAATTCAAAAATGTTTTGTAAAATCTATAAATAAAAAAGGAGTTAAAAAAAAAAGCCATTGTGTTATTATTTTAGTTTTGCTATATTTCTTTTTTAGCGTTGTCGCTCTGTAAGAGGAATGCAGTTTTCTTTATGTGAAACTGTTTCTCATCTGTGTTTCTCATCATGAACTATTTCATATGGTTTTGTGTGGCTTGATGTTGGAATTATGATCAATACAAACACAACAAATTTTTGAACAATTTCCAAGAAGGATGGTTTTACTCTGACGGTGCTGAGAGTAAAGTGTGGCTTTCATTTTGAAACTGACTGAAAAAAAATCATGGCTTTTTCTTCTAATAGGTACATAACAAATATGTATCTAGTTAAGGTGATGATTTAAAAAATACAGACTTCAAACAAATAAAATACAGCTGGTTTGAATGTGTGTGTTAATCATTGTAATTAAAGGATTTTTAAGTATTAGATTTAAAGTTTCTTTTCTTTTTTGACACTTTGAACTAGATCTGTTTAACTTGCTGTTAAAGAACACAATTTGTGCGGCTGCACATGTATAGTATATCACACATTATGACAATGGAGCAGGAATGTAGTGCAGCAGTAAGAAGAAAAGGCACATAACATATTGTAATTTAAAAATGTACCCTCTGTGCCCAGACTGTAACAACGCTGGAAAGGCGCATTACTTTTTCCCATGGCAAAGACAATAAATGACAATCACAAACACATGCCTGGGATTTCAGCTGTAGGCTCTTATTTCCAAGGCTTTTTCTGAGGATGCTCTGTTTTCCCCTCGCTGATTGGCAATATCTAATCACGACCAAGTAATGACCATTTAAGAACACGAACAGATCCTTTGAAATGTGTCATCAGAGAAAGCCAAACCATTGTCGAGGGGGGGACTACGAACTGTGCCAACATACAGAGGGCTATATCTTCTCTTTTTTTTTGGATTGTTGTGAAATAAGGTTTCTGATTAGTGCATTGTCTGAATAAAGTCACAGTACAATATTGCCTTGCTTCTTATTAGTTTCAAATACTTTCCTTCTAGCCTTGTGTGTTCCTGTTTTCACCAGGTCAGCGAGACAAAAAGGTTTTACAGCTTATTAAATTGAAGAAAACATAAATTTTATTCATTAAAATGTCAAAACAACACTCAGTCACTCTTGTCAGATTTTCATTTTTGTTTGAGCCGTTCCAGCTACACCCTCGCTGCCTGGCGGACACAATAATTGATGAGGACTTCGCTTTCAACTCATCTGCACATCCACTTACAACCCACAAAAAGCCAGTGACTGTACGCCACAAGAGATATAATAGAAACTATCTCATCATCTTTACATCCAGAAGACACAAACAGACACAGATAACACATAGTCACATTGTTACCGAAAGTGCAAAATGGGGGGCTCAGTGTGGCAGAGGGGGCGGCCCACAATCACAAACACCTAAAATGCTTGCGAGTCACAATTTACACACATCCTCCTGATTAATATGTATAGTTAATCACCAAAACTAACACCTACATGTGTATCTGTTTGCATCAGCAAGTTGTATGTCCTGCCCCGGCTTCATTGCACCCCTGTTTAAAGTGCACTTGTGCAAAATTGTGATTCACCCGGGGCTAGTCACCCATTACGTGCTTTATACAGTGCTGCTCTACAAACATAGGGCAGGAATGAGTTGCTCTTATGGGGGATGAAATTGGTCATCAAATGTGCTTTACTGCAGCGGGCAGCTATGAAGTTATGTGATGCAGTTGAGGTCGAGCTATCGTCCCTGCAGGAGATTCCTTGGATGATAGGACATACCGCTGGGACGAAAAACAGGGAAATCTGGTCCAGATTAGCATCAAATTGGCTCTAATTTTCTCTCTCATGACAGTGAGTGACACTGAGTCTACATGTGCTGTCATTAAAGCCCACCGAGCTGGAATGGCTTTCATTATCTGGCCTGTTGATTTATTTATTTGGATAGCGATTGCATCCTTCAAATAGGCCCTTTTTTCTGCAGGAGCAGGACGGTTTTATCTCTGAACAGTGAAAGAGTTTAGGGATTGCCTGCATGTGAAGGTACAGATGAGGTTAAGACTGAAGAATTCATGCAAAGTTTCAGAAAAGTTTGTGGACAGACAGCGAACATTAAACAACACACGACACAGCAGAGTAGAAAACAGCACAGCCGCTGTTGTGCATGCAGTGTAGTGTGCGTGGGAAGACTGTGACTCATACCCAGAGAGCACTAACCAAACTGTGCTGCATCATGCTTGACAATGTCGATCACTCAGTCTTCTGGGGACTGTTTCTGATAGTTTGACAACAACAGTGTGTTCAGATCAAACACTGCAGCAATATTATAATGTGTATGCCGCTTCCCCTGCCTGACAGTGACGGAATATCTGAAAGATTGATGGTGTGCCTGCCAGAAACAAGTCTGCATTTTAGCTTGGGACACCAGTCAGAAGTTTTAGCCTGTGAATACACGGAGCTGTTCTTGTTTTCTGGGGACGTGCAATCCACCTTAAATCTGATCTGAAACCTTAAAACCGACGACCTGCCGTGGCTGGTTTATTATTTACATGGTTGAGTCAGTTTCCTAAAGACAAGAGGACAGACGGACTTTACACAAACACAATAAAAAAATAAAACCGCAACAAAAACCAAAAAGAATCTGACATATATAGAAAAAAAAAACTTCTCTTTTTGCACAAGCTCACAGCAGTGCAGATACGGTTTCAGCGCTGGTCTAATTCGGCACTGTTTATATACCAGAGGGCATCTACTGTACAGCAACACGCCAAACTGCAGTTTATTTTACGATGAACACATGTGATCCGGTATTGGCTCAGTAATTATGTGGCTAAATGGTAAGCACGCAATAATTACCTTGAAATTACCTTGTTTGTTTCTTTTGGTTTTAAATGGCAACAAACAAGGCCAGGCCCAATTTACCACACCATGTACCACACAATGTAACCCGTTTGGTTGATTTTTTTTTCATTTACAATTCAAAACTGCTACATCAAAGTCAGAACAACAATGATAGAATGTTGTCAGTCATATTTATCTCCCTCATATGGAATTACAACACCCAGCAGATAACCGCAAACAATAATAATACATTTCTCAAGAAAATATTAGCTTGAAACATGAGCCATCACAAATACACTTTTAATACTGAAATTAAAAACACTTTTTCGCAATTTTGCTAAGAACACAAAGGGGTTCTTTGTGTCTTAATTTAATATGATCATGTGCAGATGAACTGGAGTTTTTGTGATATATATATATATATAGGGGGGGGATCATTCTACATATATTATATGCCCTGAAATATAAAGAGAAATTCAATCAAACTGATACTTTACAGATCAACATTTAGCCCTAAAGTGTAAATATATTTAATAATTTTTTTTTCCAGGCTGCAACATTTTTTTTTAAATGTCTATTTTAAAAAATTTATATCAAATCACTTTTCAGCTTCATAAAATGTTTCAGCCACCCCAAAAAAATAGGATCCATGTGTTACTTCATTTGACAAAAAGCAAGCCAGTTTGATAAGACACAAGCATGTGGTGCACAATGTGCTACATTACTGCAACATCTGATGCATTTCATGCAGTACAACATGTCGGTGGTAAAACTGTCAGAAACAGGCAAAGAATTACTCTATTTGAATATACTGAGCCATCATTAAAAATTTGCAACAGAAATCCCTTCGATATTATCAAAAAATAGAGTTTTAAATATTATTTTAAATATATTTGGTCTTCTGGTCTAGTTAATGCTCATTGTGTTCAGTGTTTAATAAAGGCTTCTTCCATGCTGGTAGAACTGCTGGTTTCACAGGTGTCAGAAGAAACTCAACACTTGCTATTTTGAACTCAATAAATTACCACATAAGGGTCATGGACGCCCACATGCTGAACAAAAAGCAAGAGCAGGAAGACATGTGCAATGCTGTTTTACAGTACCTATGAGAGCAGCTCAGAGACGAGGTAGATCCATATTCATTTGTAGAGTGCCCTCGCATCAACAACGATTAGCTCCCTTTAAATACATCGTAGAAATCAAACATGCCATTTAAAAAAATCTCACTGTGGCAGCTCTCCTATTCATACCTGCTGTGTGACATTCGTACAATGAGTCAGGGGAGGACCGCAACCAAGAACAAACGCCTCCCACCTGATCTCCTTCATCTTAGCAGCAACTCACACTCTCTGTGTCTCAGCGTGATAGTTCCTTCTGATTTTGGCACTTTGGCCTGCTCTGGTTTGGTTTCATCTGCATTAACAACACTGAGAGTGAAAAAGCACACTGATGCCAGTAATGTTTTATCTACATGTGTTCTGGCATCAAATACATAGTAAAAATCCCCAGGACATTATCTGTAACAAGGAAAACAAAATGTTGTCATTTTTTAAAAACTTTGTAAGACTGTATTTTACATGAGTAATATGTGAATGTATTTATCAATCAGTAAAATTGGGGATGAATTTTCCTCTTAGTGAGGTTGAGTCATTTTCAAATGCAACTTTTAATTCCTGATTTTTCTGAACACTTTACAGATCATATCATGGATGCTGACAGCAAATTGAGAATTAAATGTGCTAAATTAAATGTTAACCAATAGGAATGGTGGTAATATGATGTTTTGCTGCACTTTTACTGCATTTCTGTGGCAAGTGAAAAGGAAGTGAAAACATTTTTGTCTAATGATGGTGAAAATAACCACCAACACATTGAAGTTTTAGTTCAACTGACTGCAGTTGTTTCTTAACTGGTTGGCACTGGGCCATACACATAAACAAAAAGTTGCAAATAGCTTCTGGCAAGAATAAATGAGACTGAAAGTGTGACACGGTGATGGGGATTGTAAAGGTCATATCAGTGAGGAGGAAGAGATGCTGAAATATGATGTGTAGTGCGGTGTGTGATTTTGCATTCTTGCAGTGTGTTTTGTATACAGCATTGTGGTGTATAAAGAAAGGGGGTGGCAATAGTGAGACAAAGGTGCACAGACACCGGTGCATAAAGAATGCTGCACAGAGCACAAACTACGCTAAGAGCAAAGGGAGAAAGAAAAGTGAAGTGCAAGAGAGAGATAAGAAAGGAGTGAGGAATCTGAGAAGAAAAGGAGAGAAATACGCAGAAAGCAACATTGTCAAACTGTCCCTGACACGAATCCTCTGACTGATGTCGAACTGTGAAAAACACGTTACAGAGGGAAATTCCCTTAACACACACTCACATACACACCCACAAACTAGGGTATAGAGAAATGCAGAAAAACAAACAAACATGACTTGTGGGCAAAAATGGGGAGCAAGACCAGCTAGCTGGAGCAGAGGACTACCATCTGATCAAACAGCAAAGAAATACATGACAATAAGCGTGTGTGTGTGTGTGTGTGTTTGTGCGTGTGTGCGCGCAAAGCTCCAAGAATATCTGAACTGCAGCCAGAGATAGAAAAGTGGGAACCCGTGTGGTGCCACAGCAGCAAAGTCACGGCTCTGTGCCTTCAGATGTCCCGCTCATTAGGAGACACCACCCTGTCAGAGCATTTAAACCACCACCACAGAATGTGCAGCCGAGGGGCGACATCTGCACTTTAAGAAGACACAGAGGCGCGCAAAACAATCAGCGCAAGAAATAAACACCAGGCTAATTCCTTCATATTGATTAAGTCCCTGCAAAGAGACAGTCCCAGCAACAATTCTGCACATTACGCAGTGATCTTTAACAACAAAGACACCATATTGAAACTATTTCGCCTTTGTTCGGTGTGGCTTTTAATGATTCGGCTCAATTAGGGCCCTTGTGACACAAAAACAGAATCCCTTTTGGCATTTTATTAGCTACAAAGCCACCGAGCCTTTCACTGATACTCACAAAGTTGATTTGTCAACGAGTTACACTTTTAGTGTGAGTGCGCTGGTGTTAGTTTCATTATTCACATATGAGCGCTCAGTGCGATTTCAGAGGACGCTTGGCAAATCAAAGTACAGCCCCCTGAAAGATGGCGACTCTAACATCGTGTGGTGTTGTGTGCAGCTTCTATGGCCGTTCTAAGAGGGCCGAGGCATTTGAAAATTGATTGATATCAGTATTACTGATCTGTTATTCTCTATCTGCATGTCACATCAGTGCACCCGACAGTGAACCACATATGCTCAGTGGAAACCTGCTGTGATGTGACTTCAAAAGGTCAACAGACTCAACTAACAGCAAACAAGCTCTAGTAATGTACAGCAAACCCACCAGACAAACGGTTAACAAAGCTATAACTTACTGTACAATCTGTGGGTTGCAGTAGAAGCTATTCTACCTCGTGATGAAACTGAAGGGATAACAGCTTGTCTGCTTCTGTCTTCATCTTTCTCCTTCTCGACTAAATTTGTTTTTTGCTTCTGATATATCGAACCTCCTCCCACTCACTTTACCCGTGTGCATCTTTGCTTAGCTTTAGCACACTCTAAATAACTTTAAGCACATGTGAACTGACTTAATGAATTTTTATGTTTTAAATAGTTTCACTGGTGACACGTGTGATTTCTAACCATGCGAATTGAACAGAATTTAAAACATTTCAGTGCTGGAGCCAAAGTTGCCACGATAGAGTATTAAACACACAGCCAGCATCTTCTGTTCAACAGTGTCTGTGTTTGTTTAGAGACGAAATAAAAGAAGTGAGAAAGAATAGGGGACAGAACAAGGCGTCTGAACAGCTTGTTGCCTTCACCAGTTGCTACACCACAAAGGTGCGTATACGTGCCGGTGAAACAGTGATAAAACTGTGACTCACTTGAAGGTAAAATACGAGAGGCAGTGTGAAGAAGGAGAAAACATCCCCTCATGCTGATTCCCACCCCAGCAATGTATTCTTAGATTGTGGTGAGTCAACTCGAGACATCCATGATATATTTTTGTAGCCTATAATGATGTTAACTGATGTTGAGAACAGAGCTGACAGCTGACTCAAGAGGAAATTTAAATGAAAATGAAGTTTTTCTCACAGGTACAGTTTCAAGAGGGAAGGATAATTAGGTTATCATTCAGCAAAATCAACTCTCATCTTGTCACTGACTGACACATTTGACAAATGCTTTGTCTTACACATGCAGTTTTCCTACCAAGAGACGCAAAGTGGGTGCTAAAAATAACACAAAAGGCCTACTGCTCCGTGACTGTTAACTGCTTATCAAACAGAATCATCAATTTGTCTGCAAAAAAACGTAGCAATCAGTTTTTCTCTTTGCAAAAATGAGGCAAGGTGTGAGTGAAGAGGTGTGCAAAAAGCCTTTGTGGTTGCCTGTCTTCTTCCTCCAGGGGTTTCCTGTATGCTGCTGCCTGCATGTTTGCCACCATGTTTACCTGTCCTGTCGACCACCACAGTGACATTTTTGTAACAGCTGCTACCTTGAATGGCACCGACCTTTACCTTCAAAGCAAGCCCATGTGCATTCATGCATGAGTGTCACTTTTGAACTTCATGGACAGCTTGCAACACTTAAATGTGAAGAATTAAAATTTCTGCTGTTAGAACTTACAAGGATATATATTCAGTTTTTGTTTTTGTTTTTATATTAAAATATATATGTATTTTTAAAATTTAATAATAGGATCAAGAGCAAAATATACAGTTTTATCCAGAACACTGACTCTTCTTACTACATCTGATTGCATTCATTGTCACTGTCCTCATTAAACAGCTATAATAAATTCTTGCACAAAACGCAATTTCCACTCACCAAAGTTAAAATAAGACACACTGCCAGCATCATTCTGGACTTCCCTACTATGTCATGCTGAATTGTGTTGTTTGAGTCATTTAATGTGTCAGTGACTCACCAGTAGTGACAAATTGACTTAACAACTGTATGCATACTGTGCAAGAGTTTGTGTACACATATGAATAAGGGTCTGCTGCCATATTTAAGCATGGTGTCAGTGCCATCGCGCCCCGTGTGCATCTGGTGCAATGCAAGCACGCCTAGCACTGGTGAGAAAGGTTAGTTCGGTTTGAGGAACACGTTATTTGGAGTTGGCCCTCGGCCTCCTCCTGTGGCCCGCACTGGTTTCCGTGTACCGAGGGATCTGTGCTGGAATGCAGTAACGGTCACAGAGGGACCCACGCACTCACCACATTGTGAATCAAAACCCAAACTCCACTTCATTAGGCTCCTGTCATTGCAAAGACTCTCACACCACTCTATAAATACCCCTGTCTCCCCCCTCCAAATTTGTTTTCCCTCTTTTTTTTTACACATGAAAATGCTCAGGGACCGTTCCAGCCTTCTGATGTGGCTCTTTATTTTGTACGTTGGCGCAAGAAACCACACAATAGTGGCTCCTTTTGAATATTAAAACATTCTCTGACAGGGTACAAAGGTTCTGAAGTTTTTTAATAGGGTATACGCTAAATAAAACTTCTCTTTGAGCTTAACAGTAATGCAATGTGGGATTTGGTTGGTTCAACTCAAGCTGAAACTTTCAGTTACTTAGTACAGGGGATTTGTTTTGAGGTTGAAACAAATATGACTGGTGTCCCGCTGACTTTACTTCAAACACATATAGGATCTGTTATAGGTGCTTTGCATGGTGCAGTGATCTTGAAAAGGACAGCTATTGTTTTAAATGCAAAAATGCTTTAATCTTACTGCTCGGAGCAGATTTAAAACACAAGATACAAGAATTCTGAGGAACCCACATTGAGATATAAAAGATCAGAGCAGACCACACGAAGGTATTCATCACACATTTAGGCCCACAAACACAATAAACTGCTCCTACAGCTGACAATATTCATAACTTTGCTTCTTCAAGCATAACTTTAATAAAATGTTTAAATACTTTCCTTTATATTAATACATTTTGTTGAGACATTTCTTAGACACAAACCTGGAATTGAGCTCTGGTCTGGTGAACATACAGATGTGGCGCCATCCTCTGGCCCACTTTGACATTACACCCCACCCCTAAATGAGAGATGATGATACACCGAAACATTTCAAGTGACCACATGTGACCTCGAAGTCTTTGAAACATAGAAAACATGCCTTTCCAATGTGTCACTGTGCTTTTATTTTCTTTGTCTTTCTCTCAATTGTTCCTCACATGCCTGCACGCCCAATCTACACTCTGTTCGTCTGTCTCTCCACTTCCCTTTTGTCACTTTTTCTGTCCTTTGAGCATGCACACATTAATGAAAGCAGGCAAAACACACACACACACACACACACACACACATGCACTATTAAAGTGGTCTTCTTGTGGTTATGCAGCTCTCATTAGAAAGACGTATGAATCATGCTGCGTATTAATTTACACACATCCACATATTACTTAGCTTGATGTATGCGTTGAGGGTGTGCACGCAAAAGCCTAAAACCAACGCCTTGAAAAAGAAACTAATTAAAGTCACAGAGAAAAAATGCAAAGGCAGCAGAACCGCACGAGAAAGTGTGTGCATGTCATTACTGACCTGGCCCATGTTGAAGTAAAAAAAAAAAAACAAGTGGAGAGAGAAAGAAAGAGAAAGAGAGAGGGAGAGTGTGTAAAACCTCAACCAGTGAAATAATGTATATAAAAAAGACTCAACAAGAAAAACGTTTAAAAAGCAAACTTGGGGAGTTTAAGAGGATCTTTGATGTGTATCAGAAGAGGAAAGCAGCCTTTGCGACTGGGACGACAGTAATTTTAAGTCAAAGCAGAAGGCTGGCTGACTGGCTGCCTTACTGGCTGGCTGGCTGACTGCCTGGCTGACTGACTGTGGTCTTTGATGGCGCTGGCTGTTTGAAGTGGTTTTCGGGGGATGGGAGCAGCGTGTGGTGTCAGT